>NW_025407863.1:56584-150060 GCF_003324165.1 Naegleria lovaniensis | reverse complement strand
ATAGCAATATGTTGATTTAATACTCGCATGTTTATTGTCACATTTTTGCATGCATGTAGTACGTGACGCGCCTATTTCTATCAGAAATTATACTAGAGGACAGATTATGTTAAATTTATTTTTCAATTGGAGAGGAAATGATCAAAACTTGAATATTGGTCAAACTAATTGTGAAATTCCTCACTTTCAATTTCTGAAATTCAAAGATTTTATCGAATTGGAAAAATTTGGAGAAGTGAAGAAGATTTCGAAACAGCTTGCACTGGCGTCACAAGTACTGGAGGAATTGAATCTACCTACTCAGGATTCTGTGATTACCCAACCCATCGATTGAAAATTGGAGACTATTTTCATGATTACATTGATGGAACGGAGATGATTATCAATGTTTCTTTAAGAAAAAAATTTATTGAGGAACATGTACATCGAATCCAGTTGGGATTCTAACTAGTTGGATTTGATTTTTTCATGGCTGTTAGTTTGGTAGTTCTTTTGATTGACCAGAAACAAAATTTCATGCGAGTCATTGAAATCCTTTATTCAAGATCTAATTTTCAAGGCTGATCTTAGACAAGATTGTGATTTTAAATTTTCTGATCATAAATAATTTAAATCCCTAGACAAAGCCGCCAGAGCCCACATAGTGGCACCGGATCCAGTCGCTCTTTTTTCAATCCAAAACAAAACCCCTTTATTATTCGACAACTTTTTTCTGTCCACTCAACTCTCCAACATCTCATTCAAGCATAAGAAGGATGTTCCGAGCAAATTCAATGGAAATTGATCATCATTCATGAAGCCATACAATCTGATCAAGTTTTATGGCTCCTAGTGTCTGAATTCCATGAAATGGGAATTCGTGCACTAAATTTTAAGGTGCCAAAGTCTATATCCTCCTGTTGAACTTGACTCAACCTCACATTTGGTGTCCTTAAATTGTTGTGTAAAAAATTCCCGCCGTGGTGAGAGAAAAGTTACTGCTGAGGATATTCCGAATTGTGGAATTAAGGTGGCTTCTGTTCGTACGACGTTGATCCTTGAGACTGCTCCGTGCCGCTGGTGCAAAGTCTAATAAATATCAAATTTTTTTTCGATAGGAGACCGGAATTGAACCCTCCACCATTTGTTGCCTTAGACTTGGCAACTTGAGGATAAAAAATATGCCTGCAATACAACTTCACATCCTCCTAGAGAGAGGAATCTCTGGGAAGACAAAAGTTAAAGCCTTCGCTGACGCTTTTGGTGTAACCGGAAACATAAGACGCATTGCTCACGACTGTTGTGTAGTGAGAATGGAAGCAACTAAAAAAGCGGTGATTATAGAGTGTTTGGGAGCTTTGGCCCATGAGCTAATGGAAATATCGCCCTCTTTTGAATACAACGTCCAGTCCCTCAAATTTTTGGGAAGAAAGCAGTGTACCAAGTTTGAAATTATGGTAGACCAAGAATGGAAAAAGAAATATGATGTACTTTCGTCGGATGAGATAATGTCCAACGTAACCACTATCAAGAAGGAACAGTTATACAGAAATGTCATCCTTGTGAAAATGTTGGAAGAGGCGATGTTGGATGTATCTGAGAGCGATCTATCCGAAAATGATGATTCAGTGGCTTCATCATTAGCCCCACTTAAACTCAAGTACTCGATATTTGACAACTCTGACAAGTATCTTGTTGAGGTGAACATGCCTGGAGTTCCTGCTGACAAGATTTTGGTGGAATTTTCTTCAGGTAAATTAACTGTCCAGACTACACAAGTCAAAACCCCACACGATGGGATGAGGCCAGTTCAAGAAGGTTTCAGATATGGTGGATACACACGTACAGAAATTCAATTACCACATGGCACTAAACTGGTAAAAGAAGCTCCGTTGGATAAAGGAATTCTATTTTTGAGCGTTTTAAAGAGAAAGAAACAAAAACAGACAGCACTTGTGTTCATTCCAAAGGAAAATACAGACAATTAGTTTGATTAAACACTCTCACAATAACATCCATCGAAATACTTCTGACAGACAAATCCTTTTTTAAAGTATAATGTACAGAGGTGAAAAGGTTCACGTGGAGAGATGACGATTGTGTGCATCGATCATATCTCTGTCATGGAAAAGACGATGAGGGAAGCTAATAAGAATTGTCATGTAAGTATAAAGAAACCAAAGAAATTCAGTTCCTAAAATGTTGTATAGAGTTCAATCTTATTTGTCACGATAATGGTGAACACATAACAAGCTTCACGCGCAAACGTCAAAAGTGATGACCTCATGCTACGATCTGAAGCACTGAAAGATTCTCTTTTTACTATGATGTTATTTGAGCTTACATATAAAAAATACAGCCAAAAACAAAACCTTAGAGGTCATTTAAATTTTCAATGGTTATCGGAGCTTGTGGATGGCTTGAGGCAAGTGGGAATGAGAAGACTTTGCTGTAAAAGTAAAACTCTCCATCAATGGCTTTCTTAATATTCTCTGCTTTTCTGAATCCGTGTTGCTCACCTTCGAATAATGTGTAACTGACAGGAATTCCTTTTTCCTTGACAGCCTTGTACATCATTTCACTTTGATTGGGTGGAACAATTTTATCCTCATCACCTGATGTTCAAATAATCAAGTATAGGTTAAAAACGCAAAATAATAAACATAAGAGATGAAACAAGGATAGGACTATCTTTTGAAATCTAATCTTTTGACACTTACCTTGGAAAATGGCAAGAGGAACTTTCAAACGATCGACATGAGTGATTGGAGACCTCTCAATATACAGATGTTTCTTCTTTGGATACTCTCCAATCAAATTGTCTAAATATCTTGCTTCAAATTTATGAGTTTCTTTTGCCAATGCTTCCAAATCAGCAACTCCATAATGCGATGCTCCTGCTTTGAACACTTGTTTCTGTGTGAGACAGGCGAGCACTGTGTACCCTCCAGCACTTCCACCACTGATACAAAGCTTATTGGCATCTGCTAGACCCTTTTTCACTAAATACTCAACACTCGCACATGCATCCTCAATGTCTGCAATTCCCCAATTGTTGTGAAGTCTAAATCGATATTCACGACCATAACCTGTGCTACCCGAGTAGTCAACATCCAACACACCAAAGCCACGACTAGTGAAATATTGAATCTTGAAATTGAGAGCAAGAAGAACACTCGATGTAGGTCCACCATGAATGAACACAATACATGGAGGCTTTTCGTTTTCTGGAGCCATGAAACGACCATTCTTTGGAGGATAAAAGTAAGCAAAGGCAGTTCTATTGCCTGTAGTTGGAAATTCAATTCGCTCAGGAATGGACAAGAAGTCATGTGAAATTTCAAGTTTGGAAGATTCCTTAATCACATGAACTTTCATTCCCTCCATATCCAAATAACACATGGCTGTTGGTAAGGATGGAGAAAAACCAATGAAAAATACTTTTTTGTGATCCGCAGATAATTTCAATGATCGAAAACCTGTATAGTTGGTACTCACACTTTGCCAATGATTATTCTTCACGACAAAGAGTTTACCATCAAAGGCACAAACCCAGTGAGAGTTGTCAATGATCACATACGAACTGTACCAAATGTCCAAAGTGGACCTCCAATTTCAACCTTTGAAGTGTGTGACATTAAATTCTCAACTCTTCCACTTTCCAAGTGATATCTTTGTAATGTCCAATATGTTGTTGGATAATCACTAATGAAATATATATATTTTCCATCAGGAGAAAAACATGGTTGTGAACAACTTTCATTATTTTCTTGAGTAATTCGTTTTCGTGTGGTTTCAATTGGTTTTCCTGCTTCATCCAATGCCACCACAAAGACACTGCTATTATCCCATTGCATGTTTGGATGATTCCAAGCAAGGTAACACAAATGTGAACCATCTTGGGATAAACGTGGAAAGGCATAGAAATCCATTCCTTGAGCAAGAATAATTTCAGCATGATCATCATCACCACTACTCACCACACCCGAAGAAGAGGAAACATCCAACAAGGAAACAATCAAATTTTGTGGTTCACGAAGAGCGACAGAGTCGTCGGAATGATCCTCACGAACCAACACGAGACGAGAACGTTTTTCATCATAGACTCCATCGGCATGTCTGGTATTGGGTTTACACGGAATCACTTTCTGTGGAACGTTTGGTTCATGAAGGCTGATCGAACCAAGACATGTCTTCATCAATGATTGATCTTTAAAGTTGGTGAAAAAGACTTGAGATTTGGAGTTGATCAAGGAAGCAGCACCTCCGTATTCATGTACACGAGTACGAGCAGAGAAGAATCCCAATGGACTGTCATGGGGAGGCAGTACATCTTTGCTCTCGCACTGGCCTGCTTGTTGTGGATCAAGATTACAATAAACAAGAGCACAACGGCCACTTTCTTGTGGTCTAGACTCTGTCCATAACAATACATTGGGATCTGTGGGATGGGCCAATGGATCGGAAAATCCAATACCAGAACTCACAATAAAATCAGAAGAGATTGGAGACTCCCAAGAACCATAGGGTGCCACTTGTGGTTGATTTGACATTTTTTGTGGAACTCCAAGCTTGCTGGAAGTAGATTCAATTATTCAACATACGTGTGAAATGAGATTGCAGTTTGGATAAAAAAGGGAGGACAATGTTTGTGCAAGCAACACCGGTGTTTACAAACTCAAAATACCGCTCTTGACAGCATGTACAAACTCATTAAAATCAATAATACCATTATGATCAGTGTCAACCTTGTCAAAAACAGTCTTTGTGTCTTGAATTAATTCTTCTTCGGTAAGGATTGCTTTGTTCATACCTTCCATGGCTGCACTTCGTCGCATTTGTAATAATTCTTCAAATGTAATCATATTATCATGATTTAAATCGTACACAGAAAATAATTGGTGCAGCATAACTTTCTCTCTATCTGTAAGTGTTGCAGCTGCATTCTTTGAAATTTCATTATTTACAACAACAATTCCGACCACAAATTCTCTAAAATCAATTTTACCAGAGTTATCAATGTCAAATAGCTGATAGTTGTTTTCAATTAATAATCGATCCCTAATATTTAAAATGGTCATCATTCCTTCGACAAACTGTTCTTTTGAGAGTAATCCTGTATTCTTGTCACAAATGCTGGTAAAATATTCTAATAACTTTTCCAACATTTCGTCTGACATTTGAGCATTAAGGTTATTACAGGTTGCCAATAACTGCTGGAATGTTCTATATTTCAGCTCTTTTTCTTCGTTTTCCAAGTCAACGAGTGATTTGGATGAAATGGTTAGAGTTTTGTAATACAAGTCATCCGTTACTTTGGATTGGTCATGTGTAATCATGGAGTTCAAGACACGGGTGAGTTGTAAGACCCTTTCCTTTTGTTTGGAATACTGTTGATCATATGAAAAATCATGTTAACACTTGCTTTTCAAAAGAATTGTACAAACAACTTACCAAAGTCTTGTATGCTTCAAGTATTGGATTTGTTTGTAGTTCAACTTGGGCATAGGATTGCTGTAAAATTTGTTCAATAAGTATTTGAACCTTTTGCGATATTTCTCTCAAAAACACGTTACCACTGATCTTGTCACAAATCGTCTTGATGTAAACTAGCAAAACTCTTACATATTCTTCCAAAGAACGTTGTTGTTGGTCAGAATACTTCCAATTATTAATGGATTCTCGAAGAGGAGACTGTACAATTCCCTTCAAAAGAGTGCCAATATCAGTAATGTCTTCGAAAGTGAATTTCGATAAGCATTTAGTCTGATAAATAGCAATTTGATTCGCGTTAACAGCCGTATACAAGGAGCTACCATTTTCAATATTAGCCAACAATTCACCATTGTGATTGTGAATTATGGATAGTAAGCAGTGAACGGTATGATAAATAAGCTCAAAGTTATAGGCATTTAAACTATTGGAAGTGGAACCACCTGTTGAGCTTGAAGCTTTGTTGTTATTGTAAAACTTTTCTAATACGTCATCTTTTGGAGTATAGTAATGATTGAGACAGTATCTAATGAGTGAATGAATGAAATTGTATCCGTCTAAGTACTTCAAAAGCATGGTCATTGGCATGTGTTTGCAAATATGTCTCAAGCATCTAATAATCTTGTCATTAAATTCAGTATCCTTCTCCAATTCTGCAATAAGATCACTGATTAAATTCAAACTTTCCAGTCTCATAATGCTAAATGGATAAGTCTTTACAATATCAGTAATGCAGAGCATGACATAATATCTCACCATGTTGCTGTTGGTTGTCGTAAAAACTTTTTTGAATGTCTCAAGAAGTTGACACTTTTCCACCAGAACGTAGACATTAAACTTGTCTTGAATTAGCTTTGAAATCACAATTGAAAGGACACTCTCAGCCACGTATTCGTTCTTATCATTCAGAAGATCTACAAACTTCTTAAACAAGTCATCTTGTCGAACACCATCCAAAACCCCTATAAGAGCATGTAGAATATAAACTAATGTATCCTGATCTTCAAATTGTACACGCCAATGGAACAATAATTGTGAAAGTAAATTTAGAGCTATGAATGTAGATTCAGTATTGGGTTTCACAGTACTAGATTGCGTATGGGTTAGATCTCCCATCAAAATGGCGAGAGAAAATGTTATAATTTTCAACAGTCCAATTTTGTATTTGGAAAGAACTCCACCCAATGTCTTTAAAAGATCTGGAAGAAGGCCATTGATTTCGTAAATCTTATCTCTGCATTCCTTGTTGAAACTTGCAAATCGAGCGATCAGAGAAATGGATTGCTTTGAAATTTCCATAGGAGTCATTGGTTGCTTCAAAATATGACTATACACCTTGTTCAAAATATCATACTCTGCAATCAACTTTTTGAAATACATGTTTTGCAAATGGTATTTGTGACTCTGATCGAGATTGGCAATTCTTGGTCCGTTACAAATGCAATTTAAAATATAGAGTACTTGATGTTGAATATCATATAGCTTGTAGTAAATAGACATGTCTAATAATAAGTTAAAAACGCTAAAGCATTCGTCAAAAATATGTTGGTATGTATCAAGAATCATGTCACTGATTTCAATCCTGTCATATGGAGTAGAGTAGTGAATCACGAACAAATCACAGAACACAATGCATTGAGCAAGAACGTTCTTGATTTGATTGTACGCAACGTCCAATTGTTGTTTTGACATGGCAACTTCAGCAAGAACATTACTATGTTGAATGTTTTTTGAATGCAAATCAATGATAAAAGGAAGTTTTGGAAATTCCAACAATTGAGATTTGAGTCCATTGAGAGAAATTGATTGAGCTTTCACTAAATGTTCGTCTTGGGAACCGATTCCTGTTCCTGAGGAATGCAACGAATCTCGATAGTGATGATCATGTATACCTTTTCGTCTATATAATGAGGATGACATTTGTGGTGATGTTGGAGAATTCATTGCTGGATCTCTCACTCGGAATTGCAAGAAAAACTTTTGGACCTGTTATTCGTGAGAGTGGTTGTATGCAAATCATGATGATTCATGCCATCATCATTATTCAAGTGAATTATTTTGATGTTGAATATTCAATCATTCCAAAATTAATTTTGCCAAGTGGGAGGCACCTACCTTGTCATGAACTTGTTCTCTCTCAACAGAATAGTCGCGTTGTTTTCTCTTTTTCAACTCGGAGTTGTCATTCATTCCTCTCCCATCACTGCTGCCACTTCGTTGATGAGAGATGGAACTACCACGTCCACCCGATGTTGATTTATCTTCATCCATCCACTTCTCCATGGCATGTTTAAACTCTTCCCATTCCACTTGCCCATCTCCATTTTCATCAAGTAATTTCATCAATTGAAAGACTTCTTGATCCGAAGGAGGCTGTACGAAGATATTTGTTGAACGATGTTTGAGTTGAGCAAGTAAATGTTTCACTTCATTGACATCTAATGAATTATTACCGTCCGTGTCTGCGAGCATGAACGCTCTTCGTAATTCTGATTCTTGAATTTCGTTTAACTGTGTTGTGTTGTCGATGATTGTGAACACAAAAAGTTCCACGACTGAAATACTTACTGGCATTTTTCTTGAGAGATTTAAACTTGTGTGGGCTGTTGCTGCGACTGTTGCTCTTGTCTTTAATGATTATGTATCAGATATGACAGCGTAGAACTTCAGTTTCTAACGACTGTGAAGAATAACAGGTTTTACCAACGCCAACCATCATTCGAATTAGGTTTGTAAACAAGCAGCATTCGAATTACTTGAAAAGTCACGGTTTCAACTCACGGGACTGTCATTCGCAAGAGAAAAAAGAAAATACCAATGACACATATTCAATTGATCAACAAGAAAAGCAGATACCAAATAGTAATGCCAGTGAACGTGGAGTTTGTAACAGGTAATAAACATTATATCGTTGCCATTTCAAACGAGCTGGACATTCGAAAGAAGCACCAACTCAAGATTGAAGATGAAGACACCAAAGAGATTATTTTCCATGTTGAATACAAAATAGAGGATGTTTCATCGCCTGGCGTTCTCGTAAAATCCATGGAAACCATCATAAATTCGAACAAGGTCAAGATCGAGTGCAAGTTTGAAGAATCTTGCTTCTCATTCAAAATATGGGACCTACAGAGAACATTTGAACTTGAACAAAAGCATTTTGGTTGGGAAACTAACTCCTCATCGTCCGTACTGTAGTGTTAGAGTCTTCGGTATTGAAAATACAAAACTTGAATAAAAAATTATTCAAAAACAACATGAGAGATCTGTGGGTCAATGATAAAAAACCTTTGATTGAGGTGGACTACGAAGAGCTGGTTCGGAAGAGGACTCAACCAACGGTGGTATTACAAACGCAGGTTGCGTTGAAAAATGTATTTGATGGGTTGTTGTTGAGGAGACGGGAAGAGCAAGAGAGCGAAGAGGAATTAAAATTTACTCGAATGATTGGTATTTTGAGGTAACTATTGTACATTCATCATACATTCCATTGTAATTCCAGTGGAATAGAATTGATTTCGAAAAACCAGCTCATCAACGATATTACCGCTTATTGCAAGAAGCATACGCTATTATCAGGCGAGAATTTTCTAGTCGGGCTTTGAGCATTATTGAAGTTCCAGCTGATTACGTGAAGCTTCTACGAGAGCCTTTCCAATGCAAAGAAACTAAGAGCCCATTCTATCAAGTACTTTCTTCGGGTCCGAATGTTAAGCTATTGATCGATATTTTAAAGAATATTGGGTTTGAGGATAAGGATGAAGACGAGCCGTCATTGATATTGTTACATTGCTGGAAAGCTAATGCTAAGGAACACATTGTATCATGTAGAGGCCCTCGTCTTGAAGAATTGGAGGCCCTAGATTGTCTTCAAAATGCAAATTCTCAAACCATGATAGGTCCGGTACTAAGCATGTTCCAAGAATGGAGAACTGTCCTTGGAGATCGTGTAGAAAGTAAAAAAATTGAAGGAACCATAGAGGATCAGACGGAACATAACATCAAAATGCTATTCAAAACACCAACACTCGTTACACGAGACAAAAAGGAATATGACACATTGGAGATTTTGCAAAATAAGCCAATCATTGGTTTAGTTTTTGCGCCGTCATGGTGTGTTGGTGTCAAACTTCAAAAACAGCAAGAATACATTGAGAAAGTTGTTAACTTTCACTATGAAACAAAACAGACATATGGCTTGGATTCTTTTGAGATGATAATGGTGGATGGCGAGCAAAACGAGGGTCGCTTGTATGACTACATGAAAAAGAAGCAAATTGGCTTTCTAGCTGTGCCATTTAAAAGTGTCAAGGCAAAACTGTCTCTTTCAAACATTTTCAACCCAAAAAATTCTGTCCCTAGAACCTACATTGTAAATCTAAGAAAAGGAATAGTTCTGGATGAATTTATACATCAACATAACGTGGATATATTGGAAGACTGTTCTATTTATATGGAATGGTTAAAGGACTTACAAGGTTTCTAAAGACGTCATGTATAAATCCATTGTCCTGATTCAAAATCCAGCTGTGTTTCCAAGGATTAATTTTTCGCCAGTTTGTAATAATTTGTGAATGCTTCACATCCATCTCTAATTCGTTGATGACATCCTTCATCTGTGATTACTTGAAATTCAGAAGGTAAACTTTTGAGAGCCCATTCATAAACAAAGTTTGGAATGTATCCATTCATATTTGTTTGCGTGACACAATAAAATTCACACCTCTTTTCGAAATGTTCATGATTGAGTTGCATTGCTTGTTGATACCTACCTTGTCGTCAATTGGTACAATTTTCATTCCTAAATATAAAATATTTCCTCTTATATAAGAACTTGGTGATTCTTTTGGAAATTCATTGACCGACTTGCCAATCATTAAATATGAATTTGTTTTTTCGTCATACTTTTCGGCATTGATGGTGACAAAGTCTCTCGAGCTCACTATCAAGTTTCCTTTCTTTACAATATATTCTATATTCCAATGATTCAACAATAAAACACATATTGTAAGATCACGTACCCACTACTTGATTTTGAGGCTACGAGTCAAAATGTATTTGTCAGCAGTAATTTTAAAACGAATGGTTTGCTTACCTTTCCTTCCACATTAAAAATTGCTAAAATTTCTCTAAAGAAGATTCATTAATAATTAAACAATCGTTCACTCACCTTCCACCATCTCTTTTATCCCATAAATGCCGTCTTTCATAATCTTTCAATAAATCATAAAATATTTGAACTGGATGGTTCACAACCATTCTGAAAAGTTTTTCAGAATTATTAATTCATTGAAAGCGAAAATGACATACTTGTATTTGTGACGAACAGTATCATGAGAATGTTCGGCAGATAAACAATTCTTGCCACCTTCTCCATTAATTTTTTTCCACATGACGGAATGATTGTCTTCAAACAGGAGCTCATAATTTCCTTCGGGATCTTTGAGACATGATCGTTAATACAGAGTCAAGTTGTCAGCTTACCTTCAAGCTCCTTCTCTAAAACGTCATAATCCGAGTGTTCCATCAATGAAAATCCATGCTTTTCGAATTTTTCAAACGAATCATGAACGACATTCTCAAGTTTGGGTCTAACAAATAAATTTTTGGATGATGACGATGAAAACATGGCTCTGTTGGGAACAATGGGCCACAACAATTTCAATATTTTTTTTGTGAAATGAGTTGAAAAATGTGTTTTTTATTTATCACTCCAGCAAGTAAGTGATTGGAATGTCACGAAGTTTAGGGAAGGTAGCATGAGAGGATGAAGTTTGAACATCTCTTTGAGCATTGAGTATCGTTGTATCGACATCAAAGTACTCAATTTCTTTTCGTTGAATACATTCAAGAGCCCATCTTCGTATTTCACCATCAACAGCATCATAAAGATTTTGAATTTTGGTTCGTTTTGTCTTGAAACCGTAGGACAAAGTTGCGAATGGCAACCAACTTCTCCAATAGGTAAATCCAGTGGCTCGATTCAAAAGATTCATCACTGAATAAACGGTGGCTTCACAAATTAAGGATGAGTCTTCTTGTAGTACGTTCGCAATGCCTTCCAAAGTGGGGAATGTGTCTGATTGTCGTAATTCTCGTTTCACACTTTCAAAAATAACCCACCGAATTAATTCGGCAATTAGTTGTTCTGTCTCTGTTTTTCCAAGCTCCTTGATTACTCTAAATTTGGATTGTAAATTCAGACTGTAAATAACAGCAAAGAGAAGTTTAAAGTCTATAGAAGAGTTCTTATTTCGAAGTATATCAATGAGCTTGGGATTTTCCAAACGCTCTCCTGTCACTGGATCAGCAACTTGCCCAAAATCCAAGTAATCTGATTTGCGGTCAAATGACAACCCTATAAATGAATGAAGTATGTTCAAGGGTAATTGATAACAACTACACTTGCCATAAGAGTATTTCCAAGATACCCACGAGTCACTCTTCACTTGTTTGATATCAAGTAAATCTATTTTGAATTTAAATCGATGAATACTATCTTTTTCCTTTTCATTCTCAAGCTCTACACATCTGTTGTCAGCATCTGTAGCTTTAGGATAGAGTAGTTTGTAATATCCTGAAAATGTACTTTCATCAAATGCTACTTTTGTGGCAACACTAGGATCGCTAAAGTAATTCTTCATATCATCCTTACTTGGAAGTGATGGCGCCAGAAATAATACGCTACTCTTGTGTTCATACAAGTTCTCCAAGATGGGTCCATAAACACCAAAATGATGTGCAATATCCATGGCATAAAATTTTCTAATGTCATTCTTATCCTTTGCACAAAATATGATGGGTTTTCCTCTGTACTTGTCAACACAAGAGACAACATGTCGTTGTCCAACGTCTTCTTGGAACGAAATTCCCTTATAAAAATCATAGTCCCAGTAATTAGCTCTTAAATTAAGCAATTGGAAAATATCTGAAAAAGCTTTGAAATCCTCTCTTCTAAAATTGTTGTTTGTGATTAATAATAAATCCGTGGTATCAATCATGGAAGGATTAAAATGAGGAACTGCTTGTACATATTTTTCAATTTTCTGAATAACCTTATCCTTGTAGATCAATTCAACTTCAAATGCTTGATTTTGATAAAATTCGGTACAATATCCGACAATGATTGGATGAGTGTGAAAAGTGAATCCTTCGGCATTAACATTTCCTTGATTTATGATATGCCTTAATTCTGTTTCCACGAAGAATAACTGATCCTTTGTTGTAACTCTATACACAAAAGGATAGAAATTTTTGCTCAGGTTGGATATCGAAAGAACCAAGTCAGAAGAGTCACCTCTTCCCATTTGTTTCAAATAAGAAATGTCAGTAATGGATAAAGGATATTGAACGTTGATATTGCAACCAAGAATGGAATCTGTAAATACACGATCAAAGAGATCGATTTGAGCCTTAACCGATATTACCTTGGACAGTTCATGGGTTTTCAGCGCCAAGTCTGGAGCAATCTTTGCAGAAAGCTTGGCATGAGTGAGTGTAACGGTTTGTTTGGGTCCAATCTCTGGTAGAATATATTGATCATCACTCAAAATAAAACCATTGGAATCAGGTGAAATGTGCAAAATCGCCCCTGCCGGCAGAGGTATGTCACCATCATTGTGTACCTAGCAAAATCACGTTTAAGAATTAAAAGACTCTTATAATGCCCACATACCTTAAATGCAGTCAAGAAAATCTCCTCACCAGGTTCATAAATTCCATCATCATCTACAGCCACAACGTCGAAAGAGAGAAGTCTTGCCGAATAACATTTTTGACCCTCATACATGATTTGATTTGTACGAAAATCTAAAACTCTATAAATTGTGAATCCGTCATTTCCAAATTGAGGATCAAAAGAAACATTTTGAGTTGCTTTTGAGCCTGGGTTTCCAGCTCGTCCTTGTGCTCCACTCTTTACATTTCCATGACCTCCTTTTCCACCCTTACCACCCTCACCAGGTTCTCCTGGGACTCCATTGTATCCAGCTCTACCTCCCTGTGTTTCTGTTTTTACAAGCACCAATAATCTTGGATCATAGGTATTCACGAAAATAATTCCACCATTGCCTCCATTGCCACCGTACGAAGGTCTTCCTCCATCACCTCCATGACCACCGTCACCACCATTGCCACCTTCTTGAATTCCATTGCCACCATTACCTCCGTTGCCACCAGGACCACCATGACCTCCATTTCCTCCGTTACCACCATTGCCACCACATGCTTTAAATAAAACATATTCATTATTCGAATGTAGTGGAAATCGTGAGCATGATGTAAATTGATATTCGTCAATAACAGAGCTATTATATCCATATCTATTAGATTGCGAATAAGCACCTCGGTGAGAATCTCTGGAATATTTAATGACCAGCTCTTTTGGATGTGAAGATCGGTCCATAAGAATATTTAAATTGTCTGCTGAAAAACCGTTTTGAGCATTAAAGGCATCTTCTCCAGCACTTCCATTCTCTCCATTTTCTCCTCGTTCTCCAACAGTTGACCTATCTTTCGATTGACCATTGCGTCCGTGACGACCAGCTCTTCCAGCTCGACCGTTAGTGGCGTTTTGCCCATGACTTCCACTCACATCAACTCGGCCAACAAAAACACGCTCCTTGTCAACTTTACTACGAATTTCTGAAATGTCATTCTGAGTTTCTACACTCGCATGAATGATGTTATATTTAACACTATTAGATGATGGTGTCGCTACATGGATCGGCGTTTGTCGTATAGGCACTGTATTCAAAGATTCCGATAACGTCATACTCAAGCCCAACCTCAGACTGGATTGATCCATATTCAAATCATGTTGTCCACTGCTCCAATCACTAATGGGAGGAGCTGATGATATTTGTGATTGTTGCATCGGATCATCATCATTGTCATGACGATCGTTTGGCAGAATAAAAGATCCTTGTTGCATGATGAGTGTTGCTGATATGTAAATTTTTTGGATCTTTAATTAGAAAAATTTTGGACTTGGAGTGTTTTAATCGAAGTCTTCAACACGTGTTTACCTTTTGGTTCATCAAATTTGATTGGAAGAAGGAAATCAATTTGGATGAATGCTCGCATGAAATCTTGAAAAAAATAGATTTTTTCACTTCTTTGTGTCCAAAACATCTTTCAATGATTTCTTAGAGTAAGCCTTAAGTTGCAATGCTTCTTCTTGTTGCTCCAATTCAATACGATGATCAATTTCTTCCAAGTGATGGTCGAGCAATTTTGAAACTTTGTCATAATTATCGAAAAGTGGAATATTAGGAATGAGTATTTGATCAATGACCTCACCAAGTTGTGGCTCTGGCAACAAACAAAGTTTAGAAATCTTGTTACAAATTTCTTCGAGCTGTTTTGGTGATTGTTCTTCTTTCATTTTGAATAACTGAGTAGTGATGTGAGGTAAATGAAGGGATTTCAAAGAAGGCATGTACAACCTTCCAGAACGAGAAGAATCAAGCTCAAGTCTTTGAGGGCCAACTCCAAACACTAATTCCCACTTTTGCTTGTTGGTTTGACCTGTGCTTACATCCATGAAGAGCGGTACGCCTACATCAGGATCATAATTAAGCAAAGATTCATCCTCAACTTGTTCTTTCTTTTTGGAATGCTGCTTCTTTGATTTTTCTTCTTTTTTCGTGTAATCATTGCCTTGGATTGATGTTTGTTCGAATAATTCAATTAAATCATTTGGTTGAGAGTTCGATTGAGATGTCGTTGCCAGAAAAGCGTCACCACTGTTGTCAGTGCTGCTTCCAATGTTCGAGTAACTTTTCTGCATGGTGCTTAACGGAGGCTGCTCTTCTTCCTGGAGAAATTTAAAAGCTCTACAAAGACTCAAAATGCAAGGATGATCCACGGACACGAGCATGTCTTGATATTTTACATTATATATCAGCTCATTACATGTTGGACAAATACATAATTGATATCTGTTGTTGAATTGCTCGTAATATTTCTGTACAGATATGTACGTTTCAGTCAAGATATCCTTTCCTTTCTTTCCTCTATTATCAGCAAGATCTATCAACTTGACAGTGTTGACAAAATAGGTCCCACAGTTAAAACATTCAAATACAATTCCTATGGGTTTCAAATTCCGATGATGATTCCTTTCCGTTAGTAGAGAAGGCAAATATAAATCAACGTACCCACTTCACGCATTTTGTTTTTATTGTGATTCAATACGGGTTCGTTCGGCTTCTCAATTTACAAATTGATCATCAATCGAAACTTTTAATTGCTCTTGGGTGTAAAAAGTGGCTTCAAAATAAAGAATAGAATGACTCCAATAATGATTAATAAAAAGACAATCACTCCAATGATGATGAGCTTGTTTAAAATCTCTCGTCTAGACATTCTACCGAGAATTCTACCACCTTGTTTAATTTCCGAGTCCACATCGTAGAGCCTGTCACGAGTCTTTTTCATTCTTTCACCTTGTTCTCTCAAGGTAGCGGCAGAATCAATTCCGATTTGTTCAGTTTCATCGAGAATTTGTGAAGCACGAGCAAGTGATTCATTGGATCGTTCCAAAACTTTAGTGGACTCAACCATTCTTTGTCTATAATCATCACTAGCTGCAGGGAGCTCATCCTCATATCCCGAAAATAGAGCGTCTCTGTTTCTAGCATTTTCTGATTTTGATGATTCCAATTCCTTTTGAAGATTGGACAAATCTTGCTTGTATGTTTTTAACTTCTTTTTTAAATTTTCTTTTTCTTGAACATTTACTGTGCTTTGCATTTCCAGATTCATTTGTTTGATGTGTTTGTTGGCTGTATCAAGATCTTTTTCAATCTTTCGGGCAGTTTGCTTTTTGGCATCTCCTGTTTGATTTTTCAAAGCAGCCAACGAACGTTTAATAGAATTAGATGCTTCAAAATATTCATCTTCGTAACTACGAAATAATTCGCTCATTCTTTTGTGATAATGATATCAGATAATAATGGTGATAATGATGATGAAATATGTTGTTTTGTTATCCGAAATCACAATAATTTTCAAACCAAAAAACAGCTGGCAGAGAAATGGGTTATGATTTTAGTTTGTGTGCTCTGATGATCAGATATCGTTTTTGATGAACTCCAAGAAGCCGTTGTTGTTTTTCAAAAAAGTTAGCTGTGGGCAGTGGAGCGACAAAACAAATATCTTTTTTTTCTGTGCTGATGTCTGACCCCAATTTTAGATGAGAGAAAATGTTCTTCTCTAATTGCTTTTCTAATAAAGCTGTCTTCATGCAAGCCATTCCAACAGCTCTCCATGTCGTTTATAATCTTCCAACTCATGTCAATATTACACGTGCCTAATTCTTATTTTTAGGTGAGCACACATATTAAAAATGTCTTCATCGTCCACCACGCAATCTGTGGAGGCCGTTTTTTCTCGAGTCAATTATCCTTATGCTTCTCGTGTTCGGAATGACGTTTACAATCTACTTTCTAACATCCCATTAATTGTTAATGTTGCAAAATTAAACGGAAAAGATACCATGCAATTAACGGTAGGTTGATGAATTGTGATCACATGCTTACAGAATATTTTGTTACTATTTCATTATAATGATAAATAATCTTCCGATGGTATTGTAAATATCAAACAATTTTGCTTGGATAGGAACGATCCCAATGTATTATAAGGGAACCAAATATAATATTCCAATGACATTCTGGATTGTTGAAATGTATCCATATCATCCTCCTTTATGTTTTGTTTCACCAACACCAAATATGGTGATCAAACAAAAACACAAACATGTAAGCGAAACCGGACAATGTTATCTTCCATATCTTTCGGAATGGAATCCATCTTCTTCTGATCTATACGAGTTGGTCAATCAGTTGAGTGCAATTTTTGGATCAGATCCTCCTGTCTATCAAAAATCAGGAACAACACATACCACCACTCCTTCAGGCTCATTCAATAGTCCAATGATGAGTAGTGTCACTAATTATCCTCCTCCATTTCACCCTCCTACAGGAACTGGAGGGATGTCATCCTCGATGTACGGCACCACTTCCACAACAAATCCAACATATGCAACAACAACTCCAACGTACGGAGCAACAACCAACCCTCCTCCATTTGGAACATCATATATTAGTGGTACTACCGTATATGGGGTAAATCCAATGTCGTCATCCATGTATAATTTACCTCCGGTTCCAAGACCTCCAACTGAGAGTGAACTAAAAGAAAAACTTATTGCAAAAGTAAGACAACATTTACAAAATGTCACACTCAAAGAATATGGAGCTAAAATAGAAGCAGAATTTAAAACTCAAAATCAGTTAAGTGCAAGAGAAAAACAATTGGAGGTTATTGAACAGCGTATGAAAACTGAGCTTGAACAAATTGAAAAGGACAAAGAAAATTTATTACAAAAGAAAGCTTCTTTGGAGGAATGGATCAATAACAATGAAAACAAACCAATTGACGTGGATACAATCATCAACCCACAAGACATGCAAAGCAAACAAATTCTGGACCTCACAAGTGAAGACAATGCTATTGATGATGTTATTTATTATTTAGAAAAGAAATTACATGCCAAACAAATTTCTCTCCAGGAATGGCTTGAGCAAATTAGAGAATTGAGCAGACAACAATTTTTCAAGAAAGCTCTCATTAAAAAGATGGCTCAATGCAATTTTTAAGTGAATCCACAATGTCATCTCTTCAATTTTTACCCATCACGAATTTGAAATTAGCCAAATTGCCATTGATCGATGGTGCAACTGTAAAAAAAATGAAAAGATTTTTAGTTCCATTTTGTTTCATCCTTTTCTGTTTGGTGTCCTGGGCCTCCGCGAGTTTGACACTCGGAGCAATGACGAGCTCATCATTTGCTGATGAAAATTGCTCATCATCCATTCAATCTGTACTCATATCCAAAGAGGCATGGCTTGCAGTGAACATTTCCTCATCGTCAACATTTACTGTGAAATTCCAATTCCAGTCCAACAATTATGTTAAAACAAATATCGTGAGCATGGATGGTAACGCTGCAAGCGTCTCTCCTACTGTCTACACAGTTCAACTCAATAGTGCCTATTCCGTTCATGAAGCCGATCAAACTCTGACATTGGGCGACAGTGGAGTTGTGAATCCGTGTGGATTTTGGACAGGTAATTTTACTCCTTGGAGTGAAGAGGCTTCAAACAAGTATTGTAATTATTGGATGGGTTTACTTGGTCGTGGAGCTGTGTATCGAGTCGATTTTGTGAGTGGTTCAAATTGTTCAGAAATTGTGTTGACCAACACAAAGAATTCACAATTTGTGTTGGATATTGTTCCATCTCCTTCAATTAATTCTCAAGTTTGTACGAATTTTGTAACCAGAAATTCATCGGTATGGTGGAAAGATTCCATTCAAGGATACAATTATTATTTGCAATTTAATACTGAGATTGTGAGCACATCTTATGTTTTGGGAAGTTATAAATTGGTATTGGAAAACACAAAAGATTGCAATGGCACACTCACGAGAGCTTATTCAAGTGGACAATTCCAAATTCTTTCAAATTATTCTACCATTTTGACAAAGAAACAATTTTGTTACGATTATTCTCCAACTCCAGGAAAATGCACAAGTTTATGCAAAGATAACATGCTTGATATTATTTATGGATTGTTGAAAACCAACGATAACTGTACTTCATGGAATGTGAATACTTTGGGTTCAACCTATTTCACAGAGAGCAATCCTCCACCTCTTCCATCTCACTTCCCTACTTCATCCTCTCAAGTTCCAAGAGATAATACTCAAATTTTGATTGTAGTTGGTTCAATTGTTGGTTGTTTGGTTGTTTTAGGATTGTTGACACTTATTGCTGTAACCCTTGTTCGCTGTATTAAGAACATGCAACAGAAAAGAAAGTACATTGGTGTTTAATGATGGATCGATTCATGTACACGCAGAGTGTATGAAAACAAATTGTGTTCAATGTTGTCACAAATAAATTTTGATTTCGTTAACATCTCTCAAAGATCTTGAACAAGTCAGGTAAAGATGCAATTTCAACCACAGAGCCATCATTCACCATGTCGTTTGGTGGATTAAACACCAGCTTAATCGAAGGGAAAATAACATGTTCCGTGATCCACTGCAGTCGTTCCTTTGTGTAAATACAAGATGGCACTCCAGATGTTGTTGAATCATTACTCACTTGACTGTTCGAACCTTCTTGTGGCTCTTCGAGTTCATAACTTTCACACAAGCCATAAAAATTGCTCAATTGAATGGAAATACCCTTGATACAACTCAGCTCCTCGAGCCAATCTACTTTTGTGGCCAAATTATAAAAAAAGTCTGGAAGTCTGTGAAGTGGAGGAATATAATTTTCAAGAATATGTGGTAACGCTTCTAGCTTGTCGTCTTCAGTTATCACAATTCCAAAATATGCTTTCAATAGATCTCTGTGAGCTGAAATTTGAGACACCACTTCAGATACAGCAGAGCTATCAATTTCTGTTGCTTTAACAAGCTCTCTAATATCAAGCTTTTTGGGTAAATTAATGTACTTGAATTTGCTTAGCTTGTGAATAATTCTCTGATAGATCAAGTGTTTAGTTGACACGGCCATATTCAATAAAATTAGTTTGTCATTGTATTGAATGAGAGAAAGTCTTGGATTGATCCATCCCACAAAAGTACTTTTTTTCAATAATGTTTTCAATTCTGTGTGCGTGTCTGCGCTTATTTCAGCTTTCAATCTGATGACACTGTCCAACTTGTGGACATCTTCTTCAGTTGAATCATCTTGTTGTGAGTCAATATCTTCTGAAGGAGTTTCCTTTCGTCTAAACAATTGTCAACATGCATATTTTGTGATATTTTAGAAGCAACACAGTTAGGCTCATCAACTTACTTTTTAACAGATGGTTCTGTGTCAGCTGGTGGGTGTTCTGCATCGATGGTTCGTTTCTGAGGAGTAAGATATCGTTCCATTTGTCCTGTTTGATCTGAAGATGATGTTCTGACCTTATTTTTGGGTTGTTCTTTTTGTGTGAACGAGCTAGAAGAGGATGCAGGTACCACAATGTAATCCCCATCTTCATCTTCATTTGACAGAAGTGATGATTTAGATCGTGAAGAAGAAGAGGATGATGGCTGAGTGGATGGGCGTGGTGAGGCAATTTTTTGAGCAATATCAAATACTCTTGATTCGTTAGATCCTAATAGCTTCTTTCTGATTGTTTCTTTCACTTCTTCTATAATTGCTTCTTGATCTAAAAAGAGTATCTCTTTTTTAGTGGGATGCAAGTTGACATCGACTTTTCTTGGATTTAACATGAGACTTAGAAATACAAAGGGATGACCTCCTTTTGGTAAGTAAGGTTCAAAAACGCTAAGAACAGCTCTCTTGAGGTCTCTATGAGATATTAAACGTTCTAAGAAGCAGTCACCATACAGACTTTGGATAGCATGTTAAACTTACTGTTGACAAAGATTATGAATTCTTTTTCTTTTGAGCTAAAATTCACGTTTGTGAAATATGCCTTTCCTGTCAATTCAAGTTTCTCATTCTTGATATCTACGTCCATTATTTCCTTTTCTATTTTGCTGCTAAATAATGTTTTGATATTTTGCTTGACAGTGCTTTTTGTATCTGTATGGAAAATTGGTTTACCATCCAACTGTTAAAACCACATTTTCGGTTTTGTTGAATGCAAGAGTAAATTCATGACTGCATGGATGCCTCTTACCTTTTTGAGAGTAATACTGACTCCTGTATTCAGTAAGGCATAATTTCGAGTAATTTCTGTAATCTTTTTCATCTCTGTACTCTTGTTGATCGCCTCCCTTCTTGTTTTGTTGTCGTAAAAGAGATTTTCTGCTGTGATACAAGTTCCTTTAATACCTGCACTCTTTTTCAGAGCCCCATCTAGGTGACCATTCTTGTATGAAGCTCTTCATAGTTGATTGAATAGATTGTTGAATTTAAATAACACTATTAATCATAACGTACTTAATAGCACATTCTTGTTCTTGTGTTTTGGAAATTATTGTCACGTGCGCACACTGACTAACGCTACTGAGAGCCTCTCCTCTAAATCCGAAAGTGGAAATTGTTTTTAAATCATCATAGGATGTAAGTTTACTTGTCGTGTGCCTCATGCACACAATCTCTAAATCTTTAGCCTATGATGATCAAATTAGTCGTTTCGGAATTATTGAAATTATATTATTATTATTCAGAAAATATCAAATTTCAATCATTTCAATATAACGTTATTTCCACGATGATGATCATTATGATAACATACTCCAATACCACATCCATTATCTTTAATTTTAAAACATTTTAATCCAGCATCATCGGAAACTTCAATCGTGATCGAATCCGCACCAGCATCCAATGAATTTTCTAACAACTCTTTGATTGCATTGGAAGGTCCAATAATGACCTCACCAGCAGCAATTTTAGCAATTACTTCCTCCGAGAGAGGTTTTATTTTGCCATCCGATGATGTTTTGTTCGTTGAATCGCTTGAAGATGCCTGTAACATTTTTTTCCAGTGTTTCCTTGATAGTGGTGGAAATCAATGCCTTCCAAAACCTGTGAACAGAAAAAACACAGTCAGGGACTGGAGTTTCAAAGCTATCAACAACAAGGCATGTGAACAACTGAATGACAGGCAAACTGTCAACTGCCATTTCGGATGAAATTTTGAAGCACAAACAAAAAAAAATGGGCAACAAAGGAAGTACACCCTCATCGTCTTCTCAAGTAACAAGCAAGAACTTCAAATGGCTCTCTCAGCAATACAAGCTCAAAGATGAAGCGCTAACAACTCAAATTACTTCCATTTTAGGATCAACAAATTATTTGAATTATCACGAGAAACATCACGAGCATGCATTGTGTGAATGGATGAGTAAACTCTTTCACGATACTCTCAAATACAATCGTTTGGATATTTCCAAATTGACATTGTCGAGTTTTGAAAAGATTTTCCAGAAATTCGATCGACCAAAGAATTCCTATGTGACCAATGAATGTAAAGAAATTGTTGTGAAATTGTTAAATGCAGTGATTCCTCTATTTATTGAAAAGAACAAAATAACGTTGAAAGAATTAACTTTTTTTAATTTAGATTTATGTGGTATTTTCCCTGGAGATGGATTTGAAATTTTTCATGCTTTGGATCGATTCCATTTATTACATCTCATTGAAGAGTTGGATGTTAGTGTCAATAATTTTGAGAAAGTGGATGAGTCTTGTCTTATCAAGATGTCTAATAATGGTACTTCAAAACTCAAAAGATTGACATTCAGTGGAAATTCACTACAAGATCTGAATGTGAATGAATCAAATATTGAAAAGATTACATTTCCAAACTTGACATCACTCTATCTCCATAATAATATCAATCTCAACAGTTTTCCAAAATGGGTGTGTTATCAACAGAGTGTTCATACTCTCAAAATGTATGAATGTCAAATTGAAGGTCTCATTCCAAAAGAATTATTCATTCATATGCGAGAATTATTGACTTTGGATTTGGCAAGAAATGCTATTGAAGGATTTGAAGACCTGTCATTCGAAGAAGAACATTCATCATCTTTACGGAATTTAAAAATCAAGGAATTGAATCTACACTCGAACAAGATCTCTGTTCTTCCTTCATCAATTTTCAATGCCTCTGTATTGAGTTGTTTACAAGATTTATTCCTTTCTCATAACTCTATTACTGAAATTCCTGACTCGATAGGTGATTTACCACTTTTGAAGAGTCTCATACTCGATAACAATCACATTTCACAAATTCCTTACTCTATTTCTAAACTTAAACATTTGACAGAATTGGATCTCAATCATAATAGAATTTCTGAATTTCCTGATGCATTATTAGAATTGGAATCACTGCATTCTCTCGATATTTCAAGCAATTTATTGAATACAATACCTCTTGATGTTTCTAAATGGAGCAAACTTGCAAGTTTGAACACACTCTCTCTTGCTTGTAATCGTATCAAAGAATTACCAAAGAATTGGATTAGTGACAAGTGTCTTTGCAATTTACAGAAATTGAATTGTGGATTTAATCAAATTCCATCCTTTGACATATTTGAGAGTTGGCCAAGTTGCAAATTGACACAACTCATTCTCTCTGGTAATCGAATTTGTGAAATTCCTGAAAATTTTATTGAGACTGTGAAAAACAAATTAAGAGTTTTGTATTTGGTCATAACAATATTTCTGAAATCGTTGATTTCACACCATGTACATCACTCGTACATCTCAGTCTATGTTACAATTCGATTCATGAAACATTTGAACAAGTATTACCAAGACTCTTTTCCAATACTACTCTTCAATATTTAGATTTAGAAGGAAACTATTTGGAATTTAATCCAGAGAAAGAAGGAGGTGAATCCAATACTGTCAACAACACCAGTGATAGTCACTCTTCCCTGAACGACTATATGAATCGTAAAATTGCTGAATTGAGACCCAAAGATGACAACAATTTCAAAGAACTCAAAATTCTTCCTCAATTCCCATGGATTCAAAATGAGGAGTGCAACAAGATTTCTCCTCATCTGTTTTCATGGAACAACACTTCACAACTGTCCTATTGTAATGGCACTTTTCGTCCCGATATGGAAGATGCTCATCTCATTGAAGAAGGACAAGTTGTGAAAATTTCTGACCAACTCGAATGTTCCTTTTCAGTGTATGGAATTTTTGATGGTCATGCAGGAAATAACGTTTCAGAATGGATGGCACAACATTTCACATCTATTTGTAAATATTCTCTCAAGAATGTACTTTATGATTGGAATTCCAATACGACCGCTCATGAATTGGAAGATGAAATTTTACAAATTCTAAAGAAATGGATGGCACAATCATTAATACTTGCTGATGAAACATGTCGTGAGAAGAATTCACATCTCTTTAAGGATGGCTGTACTGCTGTGGTGTTTGCACTCTTGACACTCTCTTGTTGTCCGAACCAACGTTTTGCTATTTTTGGTAATGTTGGAGATGCAAGAGCCATCATGGGAACTGTTTTTTTATCCAAAGAAGAACAAGATCCAATGAAACATCATGACCTGAATATTCATTCCTCTTTAGAAAATCACAATTCCCAAAATGATTATCTGATTGAATTTGAACTGAATCGAATGACACATGATCACAAACCCACAGGTGATCCTTCTGAAATTTTACGAATTCGAAATTGTGGAGGATATGTCATTAATTCTCGAACCATGGGTACCTATGGTGTTGCAAGAGCATTGGGTGATTGGGAGAGTCGACCTTTTCTCTCCAATGAACCCTATGTGAATGGATGTGTTTTAGAACAATATGTGGATTCATTACAAGATGATGATACGATCAATCAACCATTGAAATGGTTCAATCATTCCATTGAATCCAACGAAACCATGAATAATAGTCCTTGTACGAATATTAATTCAACAACCAACACGATTGAAAAACAAATCGTAATTTTGGGATGTGATGGTGTATGGGATGTGTTGAGTGATCAGGATGCTTTTGAAATGGCAGCCATGACAGCTTATTCCAATTGGAATCATCATAATGTCAAGAGTAATCATGAGAATTCGAATAAGGTATCTTGTGTGATTCGAGATTTTGCTCATTCAGCAGGAAGTACAGATAATATTTCAGCCATGGTTATTTGGTTGTAAAAATCAGTGTCGTCTTGTGATGAGACTGTAAAAACACATGAACGCTTGGAGAATCATGGTTCGGCTGTGTGATTGGCGATCGGAAATTGCAAATAAAAGACAACTCAAAAAATGTCTCTAGACTATTCATCACCTCCCATTCAAGTCACTTGTCATGAATTGTTAATTCCTCCAAATACAGAGACTGTGACTGTCTCTCCAATTTCACAACCTCTTCCACCACTTGCAAACAATCATTTACGAATTCGTGTCAAATACGGAGCACTCAATTTTGCAGATGTTTTACAAGTCGGAGGAAAATATCAAGAAAAACGTTTACCTCCCTTCATTCCAGGATCAGAAATTGCAGGTGTTGTGTGTGAAATTAATTCTTCCAATGAAGTGAATCATCATTCTTTTCAAATTGGAGATCAAGTCCTATTATTGGCTCAAAAAGATGGATGGCAATCATTCATTGACATTCCCATTCAATATCCTGCAATGATTCGAGTACCCAAGTCCATT
This sequence comes from Naegleria lovaniensis, assembly GCF_003324165.1. Taxonomy (NCBI): domain Eukaryota; phylum Heterolobosea; class Eutetramitea; order Acrasida; family Naegleriidae; genus Naegleria; species Naegleria lovaniensis. The sequence goes on along the minus strand of NW_025407863.1, from coordinate 124,406 downwards.
GATTTAAAAAAAGCAGCTGGATTATTTGTGGCTTTTTCAACTTCACATGTGGCTCTCACTCATCCAAGACATGGAAATTTACAAAAGTGCAAGTTGGAACTTGACTCTAAAGAACAAGTTGCAATGATGAAACAAACAATGACACATTCAGAACAAACCATGAAGCATACAACAAATCAACAGACACAATCAGAACAAGTTGCAATGAAACAAACCATGAAGAAGAGAAAAATTGTGCTCGTATTAGGTGCTAGTGGAGGTGTCGGCCTCGCTGCATGTCAAATTGCAAAAGCTCTTGGTGCCATTGTCATTGCTGCTTGTAGTTCCGACGAAAAGTGTCAATTATGCAAAGAAAAGGCACACGCAGATCATGTCATTAATTATGAAGCAAACAAAAAGGATTGGTTCAAAACAGTTCTCACTGATTTTACCAATGGAAAGGGATGTGATATTATTTATGATCCTGTTGGAGGTGATTTGGGAATGCAAAGTTTGAAATGTATGGCATGGGGAGGTGTTTGGTTAGTGATTGGATTTGCTACTTCACACATTCCTCAAATTCCAGCAAATATTTTACTCGTCAAGAATTGCAGTGCAAGTGGAGTGTATTGGGGAAGTTACATGAAACATGAACCACAAGTGATTCAACACAGTATGAAGGAATTATTTGAAATGATGACCCGAGGTGAAATTGATCCATTTATTAGTCATGTGTATCCAGTAGAGCATGTAGTGAAAGCCATGAACGATATGCTTCAAAGAAAGACTATTGGAAGAGTCTTGTTGTCGTTTGATGAGAACGAACGATTGTCGAAAATGTGAGAGAGAATATTTCCAAAATGCTTCAAGAACTCTTTGAACATTGCTGTTTTGACGCTAAAAAATACAATCTTAATGTTCCTTAAAGAAACAAGCTCTTTGAAAATTGACCATCTCCGCCGTCGAACCCTTCTTTGTGTCGTCCAACGCCTTGAGAATAAAAAATCTAAAATATTTTTAAATGTCAAAATTTATTATCTTCTAAATTAGCAAATCGATTTTCATCATCAATTCATTGATTCAAACATCTAGGAATGATGAAATCATTGAAAGCAGCGTACTCTAATTAATGGCAGGGCATTTTGGACCTATATATTCCATTCAACAAGTTTCATCATTACAAGTATCATTGGCAACAGCAAATCATACATGCCAACAACAAGTCATCATAGAACAAAATCATTGTTGTATCAAAATAACAGTATAACACAGTCGGTCGCAAACAAAAATTCCAAAACTAAACCCAACACTTACCTTGACCAATCATAGAAACGACGAGAGCAACGATAAGACCGTAAAGTCCAAGAGCCTCACCGAAAATGAGAATCAAAATCAAACCGACGAACACTCTTTGTTGTTTACCATAAGCACGAACACCAGCATCACCAACAACACCAATAGAAAGACCAGCAGCCAATGAAGACAAACCACAAGCCAAACCAGAAGCCAAGTGAGAATATCCAGAGTATGAGCTGTATCCGTTCTTGACGTTAATGGAACCAGCAATAATGATAGAAACGATCAAACCGTAAATACCCAAGATACCAGCCATGATAACTGGAACAATACCCTTCATGACAAGTCTGTGGTCCATAATACCCAAGTGAGCAACACCAACACCAGCCTTTGCTGAACCGTAGGCAGAACCCAAGTTGGCAAAGATGAGAGCAGAAGCGCAACCCATCATACCGAAGAAAGCAGCAGAAGCAGAGCAGAAAGGATCACCTGCGGTGAGGTCGAGGAGTGGAGTGAACATCTTATTGTTGCAGAGTTTGAGATATTTTTTTGTTTTGCAATTTTTTTAAAAATTTTAAATTTTTAAAAAATTGTTTGTCGAACCCATTTTGTAAATCCCTACGAAATGGATAATATGACCGGAGATGAATGGAATCGGAGCAAATGGGTAACGCATCAAAACGAAATGAATTGAGGTATTGCTTGTTCTAAATTCTGTAAACTCTGGCAGGTTGTCACTATGCTTAGCCGAGTGATATCTTGTTCTCTCCAAAAGGTGTGTTGGAGATGACTTTTTCTACAACAAGATATCCATTCCATTTAACATTTATCTTTTTTAATTTAACCAGGTTAGAATTGCTTTGTTGAACAACACCAACGTGTTTCCTATTCTCAACTTGTACGACATATAACTTTGAAACCAGTGAGCTCGAACGATCTCCTCGATTTCCTGATGGAAATCGAGATGCAGAGTCCGTACAGACAAGCAAAAAAGCAAACTGAGAATTTCAGGGGTGTTGCCTTAAACATCCACTCACACACAATTCGTTAATGTTTTGAGAGATGAACCTCAAGCAGAAAAAGGAATCGCTTCCCTCGATCATCTCCAAGAACCACTCAACATGTCAATCATCAAATGAAAAACGAACAAAAAAATTCCAGTTCAACTCATCACAGACAAACATCCCTCCACCATCATCATCATCACTCGTTGATAGCAACCCTCTCAACAACTCATCATTTAACAACATCTGAACAACAACAACAACTTGATCATTAAAATGCAGAACAATACATCTATTATGAAAGCTCGTCTCAATGAAGAGAAGGAGAAAGATCCAGAGGTGAGTAAATGATATTGTCATTTGATGATGACTTATACCTTTTTTCATAACAATAATAACAATACATTGTGTGTGAACATTATCAACGAAATCAAACATGGTGCTCAACTTGTATTATCCACTCGCTTTGGATTTCATTTTTGAAATTGTAACGTCGACAATACACAATGATGGTCGTTCAACATGGTGTTATATGGTGTTTTGCAATTGATTACAATTTTTGACGTGAATGATATTTGGCATCTACATCTGTGGTAATTTGTATAATAACCATCATCGGGTTCCAATGAATGAACATTCATTTGGTGATGATTGTGTGTTTGATTTGTTCAACATGGTAATGGCAATGATCATCATGTGTCTCATTCCCATCATTCCCAAATCAAAATATCACGTGTGTAATCGTGACGACGACTACGACGAATGGAATTTGGATCACTTGTTGGTGCTATATGATGGAATCATTTCATCCACTGAATTGCGTGTTTTGTGTGCTCTCAACAATCTTGTGATACTTGTATCCTTCCTCTCGAACACAATCATGATTTTCGAATATTGTGTAATGACTGTCTCTTTCTCAAATGTGTCTTGATTCTCTCTCTCTCACACACACACACATGATGGTATATCACTACTCTTTTTGATGATAACATTAACAACATGATGATTGGAAAACACTCTAGTTCCTGAAAAGAGCCATCTGTGTGTTAGAACTTCCATTCGTTGTGGATGAACAACAAGTGGGTAACTTTTTCAAAAAGTGTGATGGAGGAGTGAAACGATTGGAAATTATTCGATCTGGAGCTCTCGTATTCTCAGCTGCTTTTGTTGAATTTAACAAACAAAAAGGAAAAAAGAAAGCCATAGAACTCTCGGAGAAAGTTGGACAAGAATATGATGTGATAATATTGAGTGCTGAGGACTTTCTTGAAGATAAAATTCCAACGAGAAGAGAAGTGAGCAAGACACCACAAAGCAAGTCACAAAATGGTGCTGGTGGTCCTTGTAAGAATCAATAAGAGAGAGCACACAATGAGAATTCTTATGGAATTCATTATTAGTTTATTGTGAGAGAGAGAAGAATTGTGTGATATCATTTCCCATGATGATGACAATGATGATATTAACATTGATAATGGAGCGCTTATTCTCTCTTGCAATATTTGGAATCACAAACCAACAACAACAACCCTCTCTTATTATTCCTCTATTGACATTCTTTCCTCCTTCTTCCTTTCCTCTCTTTGGCAACAGTTTTTATATGAATGACTTCTCTTTTCTAGCACAGTGAGTGGACATTTTGATAGCAGCAGTAGTATAATTATATGTGGAAAGTTGTGATGACATGACGTCCAAATGGATGAACAATATTTTCCTTCCTTCAAACAATTTTAGTGTCAATGTTCACATGCAACAAATTCCAATCAACAACCTATTCTGAATGCATCACTCATTTGAGAATCATTTGTATATATTTTAAAATCACAACGTGTTTTTGACCTGAGGCAAATCGTTTCCTTCATCATTCCATCCTTAACGCTTTTGTACTTGTATATAAACAGTATATTGTCATTATCAAAAAACAGGCTATGTTCATATTGAGTTTACTTTCTCTGGGGCTTGAATTCTTCTGCAAACGATGATTCCATCGTTCGCGCGAAATGAGGAACCTTTAACCGCCAAAAATTCTTTTTTCTCAAATTCAAAAAAAAAGCCTTTAACACACAACGTTCATCACAAATACCTGTGTAGTCATCAGTCCAGTTACGCATAACTTTTAATTTATTCAAATCAAAATTTTCCAGTCTGTGCTAATAACATTACAATAACGATCATCATCATCAATTCTCTAGGTTTAGCCATTTCAAATTTATAATGCCTCCAAGAACCAACAGAAAGAAGGCTTCCTCTTCAAAGGAATCTGCTCCACAAACACCGAAAAGAAAATCAAGAAACGAAGAAGAAACTTCCTTCACCCCTGCTGGCACACCTAGTCAATCACTCTCTGAATCATTGTTTAGTTTGTCAGCAAGTCAAGCACAATTGTCTCAATTTTTGGATGAAGGAGAAGAGGTTTCAGATGTCTTGTCAGGAGCATATATTTCTGAAAGTATTGCCAGTGGAGATTTCACTGGTAGAATGAAGGTATGTTAATATATCCGAGCGAGTTGATTACTGATCATTTTTCATTAGAAAGTTGCTGATATTCTGAAAGGAATGGGTCAATTGGCCACTCCGGAAGATGCTCCTTGGGATGAATTATTTCTAGCCAATTTAATTGATAAAAAGATTATTTCAAACAGATCAGAAGAGGTAAAAGTCTATGCCGCTCGTACAATTGTAGATGTTTTGAGAGTGACAGCACCAGACTGTCCTTTTGATGAAGAAGATTTACCAAAAATATTTAGATTTATTATTGACCAAATTGTAGCATTAAGTCAAGGATCAGGGTCATTATTCTCTCAAAGATTTTACTTGTTAGAAAGACTATCTATAGTCAAAATTTTCATCATGTTGGCAAACTATGATGAATGTGAAAGTCTTATTATTCCATTATTTGAGTCGCTGTTTAGAATTGTCACAGACTGTGAAACAAATCAACCTCAAAAAGTTATTTCATATATTTGTGATATAATGATCTCAGTCATTGAGTCTGTTGATACTGTCGATTCAAAGTTAATTGAAGTGTTAATTCAACCACTTCTAGAAAATAGATCCAAGCTCCCCTCTGAGGAAGAGGAGACCGAGGACAAGGATGAACAAAACGACGAAGAATCCCATTTCTCTGCTAAACATATTGCTAAAACCGTTCTAGATAAGACTCAAGAGCACATTTCCTCTCAGCTAAACGATTATCTCAATGACATCTTAAAAGAGCTTGAAAATACCAAAGACAAGACCAAATCTTCCTACAAAAAGAAACGTGCAAGAGTTTTCAGCTTGATATATGAGATTAACCTTGTCTCATCAAGATTATTGTTGACGGTGATGCCAAATCTTTGTATTCAATTGAAGGATGAAGACGTTCAAGTGAGATCTGCTGTTATTCAATTGCTTGGTAATATGTTTAAAGCAAAAGACTCTGAACTCTTCAGGAGTATCCAAACATTTTTGAAACAGACTTTTTGTCGAGATTCAGTGACAAAGATAATCGTGTACGAATTTACATGAGCAAATTTGCCAGTGGAATGATTAAGAACCATCCAGTGAGCAGTAAGACACTCAACGAAAAATTAGCTGAAAGAATGATGGATCCAGACGAAAAAGTGAGAAGAAATGTTGTTGAAACTGTCATCAACGTAGCCATGGACAGCCCTGCATTGATATCAGATGAAACCATGCAAAAACTTCAAGAAAGAGCACGTGATAAGAAAGCTGTTTTGAGATTGCATACATTAAGTTTGTGTGCACAACTGTATAACCACCATGCAACAGAGGCTTTGAAGATGACAGACTCTTGGGAAAATACCACCAGTGATAGACTCGCATGGATTCCGAATAATGTAATCAAATACTATGCAGAGCAACACGAGCAAGTAATCTCTCACAGACTATTTATTGAAAAAATTATTGATGAAACTTTGTTAGATCAAGGTGCACTTAGATCCAAGACTTTATTAGACATATATAGAAAGCTTGACGATATGGCAAAGCAAGTTCTTGAATCAATAATCTCTCAAAAGAAAGTCTTCCAAACTTTAGTGACAAATTTACTTGATCTTGATACAGAGAACACTGATTCACAAGTTATTTCTTCTCTGTCATCATTACTTCCAGATGAATCTCTTGGAAAGAGAATTTGGAAAGAAATATCTACACGAGGAAAAAAACAAAGTGATGATGCCATCAAAGTCTTAAAGGCCTGTCTAAATATTAACTCTTCATTTAAGGATGTCACCAAACTCAAAAAGAAAGGAGATGACAAGCTAGTAGGAGACAAAAAAGAAGAGAAGGATTATATGAAAACCGTCATTCAAAGACTTGCAATGACTCTCTTTACCAAAGAACAAGCTAATGACATGATCGAATTGGCACAGAAATTCTCCAACTCATCTCAACATTCAATGGCTTTATCGGCCATGCATCTTTTGAACGTCATTGTTCAATTCTATCCTTCTCTTGGAAAGGACACTATCGCAGCATCTATTGAATTGATGGAAAAGGAGGAAGACTATGAAATCAATCTCATTACTCTCAAAGTACTCTCTCACACTGCTGTTGATTTGGAAAAGACAAAGTTCTCTTTGGCTAGTGATCTTGAAGACAAACTAGTTACTTTCTGTACTAAAGGTAAACCAAAGGAAGTCAAAAGAGCAGCAACTGTCATCACAAAGGCCTTTATATCTCCAGAGAATATATTTTCCAAGATACTCCTTCATGCAAAAGACAATTTAGATTATGGAGAACCATTATTGACCTCGTTGGCTGCAATCAGACAAGTAATTATTCATGAAATTGAAATGTTTAGAACACATGAAGAAGAAGTTATGGACTTTGTTCTCAATCATGTTGTACTTTGGGATAGAGAAGAACGAAGTAGTGACTGGAGCACTCTTTCTTTGGATACTGAGACCAAGATTCAAGCACTAAAACTACTTGTTGATTACACCATTGCTTGTGCCAAGGAAGGAGTAACGAGTGAATCCGAATCTGTGAGCTCAAAACTAGTTGGAATTCTTTTTGATATTCTTACTTATAAAGGATCTATCAAAGACATCTTGGAAAAGGATCTAGAAAAATCAGACAAAATGGATACCACCGAAGAAGAAGATACCAACGAGTCTAAGAAGAAGGATTCCAACGAAAAGAAAATAGAAATTGATAGAGCCGCTCTTAGACTCATTGCTGTAAAATCAATTATTAATCTGACCAAATCTTCTGATTTCAACTTGAATTTGAAGATGGAACGCTTTTTGCAACTTGCATTCACGTCATTGGACTCATTTGTGGAAGTTAGAAAGGGTTTACTTGAAAAACTTTTCAAAGAGCTTAGAAAAGCCCAGCTAGGCAATGGATTTTCTGCAATTCTTTTGCTATTTGTTGGTGATAAGAACGCTGACTTGGCAGTTAGGGCCAAAAAGTATTTCTCCAAGTTAGTTCCTCTCAAGAGAGCTCTAATTGCAAGAACGAAGGGTCTTACACTAACATCTCGCTCTGCATATGATATCTTCCCAGAATATATTCTTCCCTATCTTATATTTTTGCTGGCTAGACATCCATTATTTGCATCTGAAGAGCCTCAATTTTTAACATTCCAAAAGTATGTTTTTCAATATTTTGACTTTTTTGATCGAATACTAATCGTATTATCCATATTCCCTAACACTTTTAACAGAATTTTATATGCATACTTTGATGAAGTCACTCATGATATTGATAACTTGTCATTTTTCCATCAATTAATTACCAAGTTGAAACAACGAAAGGATGCAATTAATCTAAAATCAGTCAATCACTTGATAGTTTGTGACATGGCCATTTCAATTGTAAACAGATGTGCTGAAAACTCTGGCAAGGCTGCATCCTCTGTACCTTTTCCTGGAAAGATCTTTGTTCCTTCATTCTTCAAAACAGCTGATGGTGACGACGAGGACGGCTCCAATATTGACACCATTAAGACACTTTATCTACCAAGTGGATTCAAATTGAATGAAAAGCTTGCAAGACAAGTTCAACCAACAGAAAAGCAAACAAAGCAAAAGAAGGCAAAGACGACAACGAAGACGACAACTGTTGAAGGAGAAAAGAAGAGAAAACGTAAGACAACTAAATCGACCTCATCTGGTACAAAGAAAAAGAAAGAAGAGGAGCCAAGCAAACGATCTCTTCCAAGTCGATCAGCGAAACAAAACAGAAAGAAGATTGAAGAAAGTGAGGAAGAAAGCGAGCACGAAGAAAGCGAACAAGAAAGTGAGCAAGAAAGTGAACAAGAAGAAAACAATGACTCGGAAGAAGAAACAACGGTCGCTCCAAGAACGGCAAAGAAAAAACAATCTAAGGAACCTGCCCAGAGTGTGACTTCGAAAAAGAAGAAGAAGTTTTAAATATTAAACAAAGTTTGTAAACGAGTCAAATGGTGGCATCAAAGTCGCCACCTGACCTGCTTGCTCTCGAGTTTTGAAATACCTCATGTGCCGTGTATTTGAAAGATCTTTGCAAAGAAAATTGTACACCAATCATGTCCAAACCGAATTTCCTTCTAATCACGGCCACAAAAATTATACGAATTCACAATGGAGTACACTCTATAAAAAAAGGATTGGAGTGTAAATTCACTTGGTAGATAAGGTGGAGTGTATCCATGGTTCTGATTTAGCAACATGACCACATTTTCAACATGCTGTTTGATGCTTTCTGTATCATGCATATTCAAGGTGACTACATTTGGACTTCCAATAGACTCCAAATATCCAGATTGACTGGTATAAATCTCGTCTGTCGGTTTTCCCATATCACTCAATTTTCGAGGAGAAATTCTTGGATTGAAAATGACATTTCCAAATGCAAGCGCTTCTATGGAGCTGGGACCGATATAGGGAGTTCCCAATCCCACATAAATAGCGCTTTCTCTCAATGTTTTCACATATTGAGCACGTGAGAGAATGCCCAAGTTAGTAAATGCAACGTTGGGAAACTTTTGCTTGAGGACATGAAATTCATTTGCCTCCAGAGTGGTAATCAACTCAAATTTTTGAGATATAACTTCAAGATATGTAGAAGGTACGTTGTCAAAATATTTCACTTCTTTCGCCCAAATGAGAGCTCGATACTTCCCTGAGGAGGTGTTTTTTCTCTTCTTTTGTAAACTTTGGTCTTCATGCTGAGATCCTTCAAAATCAAGAGGAGTGGCAGTTCCTAAAAATTGATTGACTGGATCTGGAATTTTAGATGGCTGTAATGTCAGGTATTGTTTCAAGTTCAAATTCCAACAACAATACGAATCCATACTTTTCATATCTGTTAAATCCATTGCATTATATTTTGCATGAGTACCAAAAGAATCTAAAACTCTCAATTTGCATTTAAACTCTTCTTCTTTTTGAGTTAATACAACATGTCGATCTTTTTGACGCAACACTCCCAATTGTCGAGAAAAATACATTTTCAGAGCAGAGTAATCCGTAAAGATGACATGAAATGAATCCAACGAATGATAAGGCAATATATCATTCACCAGTTCTTGCAAATCATGAGCATAATAGATTTGAAAATCCTGCAACGCAAGAGCCGTCAACAAATCTGTCCATTGAGTGAGTTCTCCCAAAGGATGTTTACCTTCTCCAACAAAACCAAATGCTTTTAAATAATTACAAATTAAAATTTTTGGTTGTTGATTCGATGAAAGGATTCGAGTTGCATTTGTATTTGCAAGAACTCCACCAACACTTCGTAACCAAATAGGAAGTGTGAGAGCTATTTTGTTTTTCATCCATTTCACATGGAGAGGTGTTTTGATATTGGACCAGAATCGAGCTTCTTGGACGTCATGATTTGTTGTGGTAAGAAGACAGGAACAGTGACCGCATGCTCCACACCACTGGAACTAGACTGTAGAGTTTGTGGCTGTTCAGAATTATGGTGTTGGACTGTCTTGGAGATCATTATTCGAATCATCAGAGTATTACCTATTAATACCAAAAAGAATACAAGAATAACCACAGTTGATAATTTGAGTATGTTGGTAGTAGGTGTCATTGGAGATGCTCTTGTTCGAGAGAGTTGAATGTTAGAGGATTTTTTAGAAAAAAAGAAACTAGTTGGAGTTAATTGACAAGTTCCATTCCTTGAACAGTTCCATAACATGAGGAATGAGATTTTTGGTGATAAATTTAGCAACAGTGGTGCAGCTCGAGTAACCTTGGACCGTCGCTTTCCTTTTGTTGAAGATCTTAATTCCCTCCAAAAAAATTTACATTTGGCGGGTTGTTTGCACGCTAAACAAAAAAAATGCAACAACATTCGTCTTCAGCAATCGCATCACCAATATCGAAACAACTCACCGAAGATCAAGTCTACTCATCCGATGATTACATTGACGAAGACAACGGGGATATTCAAAATGATTTTAAAAAGGTTCAAAAGATATCTGCAGCAACAGAGATGAAATCTCCTGAGAAGATGTAAGTAAAGATGGCAGAAATGACTTCGTTGATAATTGAGGATGATCGTGATGACTTAGAATTCAAGAGACTGAAACTGAAGAAGAAAAGGAAATACAAACCATGGCAGAGAAAATGAACGAATGGTGCTCTGCTCTTCGAACTGAAGTCATGGTATGTAATGACATTTGAAATTTTGTAATGTGCTCGAACTTTGTATTGAAGAATAATTTATTTGATCTGAAAAAAAGAAGTGTACAGAAACTTAATGAGCTCCATCAACGAAACAATGACGATCGTGATGACTTGCTCTATCAACACAAGTTGAAAGAAGAAAAGTTAAGGGACAGCATTGCAAAGAGAGATTACTACCTGGCTCGATTTAAAACGCTAACTTTCAGAATGGCTGATCAGATATCACATGCAAGACGAGTGGAAAGAGAAAAGACCTTGTTGAGAAACATTTTGGGAAAATGGAAAGAATATACAGAAACAAAGAAAATGAAAAAGAATTTAGGAACCATGCTGTTGCGAAACTATCGAAGAAACCAAGCAAGAAAAATTCTTCAAGGATGGTACATGTGGATTCTAAATGCAAAGCAAAACACTACTGAGAGAATTTGGCAAAACAGACTTGATAATGAAAAGGCTGAAATGAGAAATGATTATGAAATGAAAATTGAGAAACTCAAGGAGGAGATTTTAAAGTTAAATCAAGCACTAGAGAGAGAGCAAAATGACAAGCTGGTTTTACAAGAGAATCTTAAGAAGGCACTCATGAGAGGCGTTTGTGCGATGAATAACAAGTTTTTAGAAATTATCAAGGACACCAATATTAAGCCTACACAATCTTTCAATGTTCAACAAGAACTGGAAGATGTTCTCAATGAGGATCAAGACGAATCCGAATTCATTCAAGCAATGCAAAGCCAGCAACCTCCAATCCCACGACCATATCCAAATTATTCGCCAGATACACACACATATGTTCCACAACCTCAAGTGCAATCGTATTTAGCGAACCAGCAACAAGGTACCACCACCAGATTTGTTGCGTCCCCCTAGAAGCGTCGCAAGTGAGAAATCCACAACCTCAAATAAGAGTGGTAAGGGAAGCTGTCAGTTATCCCCTCAAACAAACTTTCCAATCTCCGCTTCATCCTCCCAAAACAGCATCAACAAGTCCTCCTAATACCAAACAGAAGCCTGTTGTTTCTAGCTCTACAACAAATAAACGATAAGGTCACAAAACATTACCTTAAAGTTTAACATTTCAGAGTTATTTGAACCAATCGGATAATATATAATTTTCTTTTTGATGGAATTTATTCTTGAACAACAGCAGCTGGAGCCTTGGAGACAGCAGTTGGCTTTTCAGTCAAAATAATTTCAATGTGTGATGGGTTAGCCATGAATGGGTTAATTCTACCGTGAGCTCTGAAGGTTCTTCTTCTCATCTTAGGAGCTCTGTTGGCTTGAGTGTGAGCAATGACCAAATCTCTGACGTTCAATCCCTTGACTCTGGCATTATTTTCAGCATTCTTCAAGAGCTTGAGAACTGCAAAGATTGACTTTGTTGGATATCTGCTGTTGGCAACATGGTGTTGCTTTCCGTTGGCATGTCTACCTGGACCACCGTTGAAGATCTTGAATGGCACAGATTCAGTGTGTCTCAAGACATTGTGCAAGTACTTCTTGGCTCTTCTCAATGACATTCCCTTGATGGCATTGACTGTTTCAGCAGTGTTCTTGAAGTGGACTCTAACTCCTTCAACCTTAGCCTTGGCGTGCTTGGAGGTTTGGACGTCAACACTATATCTTTGGCGAGCAGCTCTTGTCATTGTTCTGATGAAAAGAATATGATGAAGATAATCAGTATAAATTTTGCAAAAAGAGAGCGAAACGTACAATCGTGTAGTTGTGGCGTATTTTTTTTCAACAAATTTTTTCAAAAATTCAGTCAACCCAAATCGGTTTTTTACAATGACGCTTTAAAGTCTCTGAAAAATTGGAAATTGTGCTGATCGAAACCAGTGATAAGAAATGAAATGAGGAGAACCATCGTCAACCCCAATCCAACAAATGAACACAAGTTGGTATGGATACACCAAGAGTAGAAATTGATGACAATCCAACAAAAAATGGCCACTTCATCTACACCACATCCAACCAATGATCAAATCCATAATGAACCTATTGAAACCGAATTGAAAGAAAACAAACAATTTGATGAAGAAAACTATTCGCCGAGAGGCGGAGGAGGGTTTGGAGCTTCCCCATCACGATCCGATACACATCATGATAATTCTAATACATCAGAAGAACAACAACATCAAGAATATTTAGAAAATCAAAAATTTGGACCTTGTCTATACTTTACCGGAATATCTATTGTTTCGTTATTATTGGTATCACTTATATTCAGCCCAGCTATCTCTCTTTTACTGTTTACTGGATTACTTCCTTGTCTACTGATATTTATTGTTATTTATTGCTTATTTAGGGATAAAATCAATTTAGAGCTGAGTTTTCACGTTTTGTGGAGCGGTGCAGCTTCCGTAATACCAGTCTTTATTGTGGAGATTGGAGTTTCCTTGCTGTTTATGCTTTTTCTTTATGGAGTTAATGTTTTATCAATAGATGAGAAGAATATTGTTGGATCTATAGAAAAGCAAGTAGACAACCTTTCATTTATTTGGAGAATTGTTTTCGCCTTGTTTCAATCCTTTGTAGTTTCTTCATTCTTTGAAGAGGTGGCTAAAGTTTTATTGGCACTAAAAACAAGCAGTGGAGGAAGCCTTTTCTCTCTGTGTTGTAAATTAGGAGATAATTCACAAAGACTTTTCTATGTTGACAATTACCACCCATTACCTCCGATGCTCTATAGCTCATTAGCAGCCCTTGGACTCTCAACAATTGAAAATTTGGGATACATTCTAGTTGTTTCAGTGAGAGTGTATTTTTTAACCGCTAATATGCCGTCACAAGAATTGATTATTTTACAGTTTGGTGCATTAACTGTGATTGGTCGAATTTTATTAGCCCTTCCCTTGCACACCCTTACAGGTTGCTTAATCGGATTGAAAATAGTTCAGTACAAGATAAGAATGGAAACTCAACACTTGACAGAAGTCCCAATTTTCATCAGTAGCAGATATCAAGAAAATTCTATGACAATTTGGCGGAAAATTTGGGTGAATATTGAGTTTTTTTGCTTTGTTATTTATCAACCCGTTTTGTTTCATGGGTTGTATGACTTTATTTTGATGATTAATTTACATTTTGCTTTCAGTTTGGTGATGTGTGTTGTTTTGGTCCTTGTTCTATTTGCAGTTGTAGTGATAATGTACAGGCGTTTAGTCGTTCAATGGAGGACCTGAGCGCTTTGGAAATTGGCAGAATTATTGATCAGGATTCAGAAGAGGATTTTGAAGGTCCTTGAGTTACAATACAAACAATAATTTATTTTTTGACCTTCTTGCTAGAGCTTCCTGTGCTTGATGATGAGCCCATATTTTCCAATTTTCTCTTGGCTTTTTCTCGCTCTTGGACTTTAAGATCATCTTGATACTCTTTTTCTATGAGCTTGATTAACGTATCACAACGTTTTTGAATTTCACTGGCTGTTCTGGTTTTAATAAACCAATCAAATCTGAATTCCCAAGCTTTTCTTATTTGTGCTCTAACTTCCTCCCAGAAGCCGTACCCTAATTTTGCAGTCATGCAACAAATAAAACTATCTTCTTCTGGAGTAAATTCTTTGGCTTGATTTTGTCCATAGTTGAACTGCATTTCTAACCAAGGGTTAATGTATTTTTGAGTTTTGTATCGAAGCATTAAATTGTTGTTGTCAATTTTCTGAAGTTGAGACTCTCCTTTTTCAATTCTCTTAATGATCTTGTCATAGTCTTTGATTTCCTTGTATCTCTTCCAGAATACTTTGGAATATTTCTTTACCTGAGCGACAGATTTGCCTTCAACCTCTTTCGCAACATTTTCAATGTCATGTCGGCCATATTTTTCGCAGGCACGAATATAATTTTGGAAATCCTTTTTGCTCCAAGTGTTAAATCCTTCTTGTAAAAGTTTTTTTCGTTCTTGTTTTTCTTCTGGAGTTAGTCCTTCCTTTTTATCTTCGCCTTCATCGGCACTCTCCTCAGACTCTTTTTTCTTTTTTGAGGGTTTTTTATCTTGGTCATATTGAGTTTCTTTCTGCCAAAGCTCGAGCAATCTTGTAGTATTCAAAAATTGGAAATCATAGTACTTTGGCTCTTTTGGACCACGTCTTGTTTGAGCTTCTTCCATGGCAATTTGTTCTGATTGTTTGTTTCTTCGTCCAAGTCTTTCACTTCTGGATGTGTGAGATTCATCCCTCATGGCCTCTTCTTCTAATTGCAGAATGAATTTGTCATTCTTCTTACAAAACTTTGCTTTGTGATTCTTGGAAACTAATTTTTCTAAAGCCTTGGCTGATGCGCTCTTTGTATCAAAGTAAAGAATACAACTCTTCTTCTCACGAGATATTATCACTTCGTCCAAAAGCTTTTCTTCCTCTCCAATATCCTGAACAAGCGAGTCCTCAGTGACATCGTCGGAAAGATCTTCAATCACAATCATCGGAGTAGCTTTTTTGGAGTAGTCCAAGCCCTCAAACTCATATAGATTACTCTCTCCAGCAAGAGAGAAGTTGAGCAAGTTGTTTTGACACACTTGTTTGTATTGTTGATCAATCTCTTGGATCTTCTTTTCACCTCTAGATAAAATAGAATCTAAATCTTCATCGGTAATTGTTGATTCTGTACTTTTGAAGACTTCCTCAGCACCGAATTTGATCATAGACATGAGTTCTGTTTTTGACAATTTGTTGTGCTGCTCAGCAAGTCTCCCTTGTTGAATTACCACTGCGTCCAGATATAATTTCTTAACGGCTCGTTGATAAATCCTTTCTTCAATGGAATCCTTTGATATCAATCTATATACATTCACTGGTTTCTTCTGACCAATTCTATGACATCTGTCTTGAGCTTGTAAATCGGCTTGAGGATTCCAGTCGCTATCAAAAATAATTACAGTATCTGCTGTGGCAAGGTTGATACCTAACCCTCCAGCTCTAGTCGAGAGTAAGAAAATGAATTTGGTACTACCTTCTTTGTTGAACTCATCTAAATATTGTTCTCTCACTTCGCTTGATGTCTGACCGTCAATTCTACAATACTCATAGCTTTTATAATAGCAATAGTCCTCTAAGATGTCTAAAACTCTTGTCATTTGAGTAAAGATCAAAACTCTGGATCCTTGTTCCTTCAATCTTTTGAGCAACTTATCCATTAACACCATTTTACCAGAATTATTGATCAAGTGATCTCCCAATGTATATGGTGGCCCAGGTTCAGCTCCGTCGAATAGATATGGATGGTTGCAACATTTTCTAAGTTGCATAACCACGTTTAAAAGACGAACTTTTTCACCTCCTTTGATAGCATTCAAATCCTTCGTTAGAATACTACGGTACCATTCCTTTTGTAATTTGGAGAGACCACACTCAACATAAATTTCTTTTTTAGGAGGAATTTCTGTTTTAACTTCCGTTTTCAATCTTCTCAGCATGAAAGGTTTTAAAACCTTGTGTAGTTGTTCGATGATATCAGTCTCTGCTTGACCTTCTTTGAGATTGAACCATGTGTCAAAATCATCAGCAGAGTTGAAAACTTCAGGCAACAAAAAGTTTAACAAGCTCCATAACTCGTGCAAGTTATTTTGAAGTGGAGTACCTGTCAGCAGTAATCTATATTGGCAGTCAAATACTCTTACACATTGAGAGAGAATGGAGTTTTCATTCTTGATACGGTGGGCTTCGTCAATAATAATACTGTACCACTTAAATTTGTTCAAAGCAGCCTTTTCTTTGATTGCAATTTCATAAGATGTAACAAGTACCTCGAATTTTCCTCCAATTAGCTGAGTTTCTTTTATCTGCTTTCTAGCTTCTTTGTCACCATGGAATTTGAGAATAGATAGAGAAGGACACCATTGTGCAGCTTGATTAACCCAGTTAGGAATAACACTCTTTGGAACGACTACCAAATGTGGTCCTCTAATTCTTCTAATAAACTTTAAATAGGCTATCCAGGTCAAAGTTTGTACAGTTTTACCCAATCCCATTTCATCAGCAAGAATGCCGTTGACACCTCTATCGTGAAGCCTAATAAGCCAATTAACTCCATCAAGTTGATAACTTCTCAAGGTTGTGTTTTCAATGAACTTGGGAGAAGAGGTAAGTAAAACGCTTTGATAGTCTTCCTCCTCTTCTTCCAACGCTTCACGAATGATTTCTTCATCTTCCTCTTTTTCGGAATGTTTACGTCTTGATCCGCCTGTTTTTGATGATGAATCATTTCCTTCGGCGATGGTATGCATTGATAGTGAAGGAATAAAATTAGAGTAAATTTCTGTTTGTTCGAGAAGATGTTTGAAAGAAGTTTTCACTTTTTCTTGGGCATCCTCAACCGTTGCGAGTTCTTTCTTTTGTTTTTCCTTCAATTTGTTGAGAAGTGTTTTTTGTTCCTTTCGGATTTTCTCTAAATGTTTGCTTGTTTGTTCAGAGATGAATTGATATTTTTCTTGAGGTTCCTCTTCTTCTTCTTCGGAAGACTCTTCTCCGTCTTCTTTGTAATTACCACTTTTGTCATTATCCTCTTCTTCACTTTCTTCGTCTTCCATCAAGTCATCAGCTTCGGGTTCTTCTTCTTCGACTGGTTTTTTCTTTCGTGTTGATCGTGGCGGCATTTTTTTGTGATGTTTAAAATTTAATAATAATTTGTTGTATGATCGAGAACTGTTAGTTATGTAGGATCAAGTTTCATTCATCTTGTTGACGCAATCAGAAAAAGATGAACGAAACTTTGGGAGTCAAGGCTCGATTCAACATCAGATTGCGGGGGTACGTTATCTGGGTTACAAGTTCTGGAGCCCTGTGGAACTTGCAGACAAATTTGCCACCGTTACAATCCTTCGTCCAATCAACATATTCTGACGCGTGTTGTAAGCAGTGTTCGTCGCCATCAGATTAAAGCCTCATCACTTTTTGCAAAAAAATATCATCATCACGCACATCATCAACACAAAATGTCTGAAGAAGAATCATGGAGATCAATTGATACGACCGGCACAACTCTCACTGTCATCGACGGAAAGCAACAAATTATTTTGGACAAGAAGGTTACTCACAAGGCCTTCAAAGAAGTCCTCGAATACCTCTATACTGACAAGGTCAGTTGGGACAAGGACACCGAAAAGGATTTGATCAAAGAAACACAAGAAGCAGCCAAGTACTTGCATCTTGATAGATTGGAAATTATTGCTGAAACATACTTGGACAAGACCAAGAATGTTGCAGTTCCAGAATCTACATGGTGGAAGAATATGAAATGGGCATTCGAAAACTTGAGAACCGGAAAGTGGAATTTGTCTGATTTGACCTTGGTTTGTAAGGAGGAAGACAAAGATGTTGAAGTTCCTTGCCATGCCGTTATCTTGACCAGTGCTTGCAAGTACTTCCATGGTATGCTCTTGGGTGATGTTGATAACGAACAAAAGAAGACCATGAGAATCGAAATTGAAGATGCCACTGAAAAGCAAATGTTGGCTATTCTCAAATATATTTATACCCGTGAATTTGAAGTCGAAGTTGATGATGTCGTTGGTGTTTGGATCGCTGCTCACAAGTTCTTGTTGGAAGATTTGCAAGTTGAATGCGAAAGTATGATCATGAAGAATATTACAAAGGACAACGTAGAAGAGATCAAGAAGATTGCCGAAATGGTTCAATCAAAGAGAATCATTGAGCTCTGCGAAGAAATTCAACACAAGAACTAATTTTGTATCTCCCTTTGTAAATCATCCCATAAAAACTAAAAATTTCAAATTTGAATCTGTGATTGGCGTTTGTAAGGGCTGATGGAGGGATTCTATGTAGCGCTCCACAGGTTATCTTTGTTATTCAAAAAATCTGTTTGAATGTTGCCAACATTTAAAATCATCACCCTGGCCCTAATTTTGGCAATCTTGGCATTGTCTGTTGTTTTTGCTTCCATACCTATTCCATTCTATTCTGCCATTCTTCAACCTTCAAATATTCATCAACGAATATATAATACTCTACCACAAAACCCTTCTATCAGGTATGTGTATCTTCTTTCATCACACACGCGCACTCACACACATGTGAAACTACAACAACAACAATTAAAATTGAACGTGTTATTGATAGTGGTGGTACTTTTGGTTGCGAGATGAAACTCTAAATCGTCATTATGCTTTCACCTATTCTTTGTCCCTCTGTCGAGGTAGATCCAATTCATGTTTATATGACGGAATTTTCTTGATGTTTGCTGTTGTGGATCATTCCACTGGCAAATCCTTTCAAAAAGTTGAACATTTCAATTATGAACAATTACAAGTCATTCATGATGGCACGTATTTCCACATTAAGGTGATGAACCCATCTCAACAAAACGAAACACTCTATGAATTAAAACCTTTAAAAGATGGCCAATATCAAATTTATGGAAATATGAGAGCCAATTCACCAAATTTATTCTTTTCAGACAAGGTGGATAATTCTCTTCAAGCGCATTACAATTTTACTATTGATCGAATTTATGGATATTATGGTCAAAGAGATTTTGAGATGCCAGATGAGCGATTTAGAGGAATTATTATGTGGAATACTTATTCGCATAATAGTCAAGTGAAGGGTGTATTAAATTATGGATCAAAGGATGTTACCAACACTATTGTTCAAGCCAATCACGAGAAGAGATTTCGATTGTAAGTTTTCATGAATGGAAAATAATTTAGTACATTCCTATATGATTTGGTACACTAGTTATTGTGATATGAATTTTGGAGAATACTTGCCAACAGCTCCTGATAATGATATTGGAGATAAAAAGTATGCTTGGGGATGGTATTATGTGAATATTCCAAGTGAAAATTATGAAAATGAGCTTTCCATCATTGCAGGTTTGTTTGATTTTCATTTGTTTTTATTTGTATTGATCAATTGATAATATTTTATTAACAGGTACTGGAAGAACGTTTGCAGGGTTTCCCTTATTCACCATGGATGCCAGATTTGCAGATATTCGTTTAAATAGCACACACCACATTGAATTAACTGAACTAATCATGTATGATGAAACATTCTATTACACCAATGATGGAAAAGTTCATGCATTTTCAGTGGATCGAAGTGATTGGACAAGCTTGAGCGACAATTTTGGTACTGCTGACATTCCATTAACTCAACTTTGCACCATGGAAACAGATAATTATTTGGTAACCATGAACTTCAAATCTAAATTCTCTGATTATAACAGATTGATATTCCCTTTGAATCATGAACTTTTCTCAGATTTTGAGGCATTGGGTGTTTCCACACAACTCAAAGTGGTTTACAAGCCCACCAATCAAGTTCTTGTCGACACAATTATTTCATCCACCACTGGTTTGGAGTTTGGATATGGTGTGAAATCAAAGCTTCCATCGTTTGTGAACACTAAATCCATTAAATTTACTTAAAGACTTGTGTAAAGTCCTTTTCATGCACAAATCCAAATTCATTTTCTGAAATGAGCTGTCGAAGTCTATCTCTGAAGGTAGTAGGTCCCAAAGCTCCAACACATTCTGTGCAAATCCAGTCAAAGCATTGAGTATAGGCAACACCAGAAAACATTTTCGAAAATGCTTGTTCTACTGATAAATTGTCATTTCCTTGCTTAATTTCAGTCACCAAGTCCTTTCTTTTTTCAGTTGAATTTTTCTTGATGGAAAGAGATGAAGGTCGTTTCAACACTTCGTCTGTAACAATTTGTTCAAGGTAGAGTGCTAACCCTTCCTTAATATGGAATGGAAATCCAACCAAATTTCCGACCCAAAAGTGAGATAATTCATGCGAAAGAATTTCGACAAATGGTCCTAACTTCTTCATGTCCATAGAGGTGTTGGCTGTATGCTTTTCAAGTAAAGTAATGCACCCCCAGTTTTCCATACCTCCACCAATAATCAGATCAGGAATAATAATCCAATCAATTTTAGAAATTTGTTGTTTTGAGAGGGCGCTGTCAAAATAGTTTTCCAATATTGGTAAAATTTTACACGACATGTCAAGGACAGTTTTGGCATTATCAGTAATAAGAGATGTCGATTCCAAATAATTAACGTTAATAGGAATTTCAGTATTATCCAAGTTAGACGTATATGTCGTTTCAATACACTCAAATTGTCCAATAAATAGTCCGACTAAATATATTGACATTTTTGGAGTAGTGTTAAAAGTAATTATCTTTTTGGAATCATTCTTCATTTTAGGAGTCGTGTTTGAAATACATCTGAAATTTGAATGTAAATTGCTTACGGAAAGCTGGAAAGTGGCCTTCTCCTCCCAATCATCGAAACATGGAAAAACGTAGTGGGCGAATTGAGCCTCAAAATGAGAGCACAAAATCTTACTTGCTGTTTTAGGATGAATAGAATAGAACAAGCCTGACATGGCTTTTTTAGCAGGTACAATTAGACCTTTAAAAGATATTTTGATTTCATATTTCCCAATGTTCAGAGGTCAATCGGAGATGTTATAATCAAGCCTTTTCTTTTCAAGCTTTGTTGCTCCGATAAAGAGTGTTGAGATTTGCCAGATTTGATTTCATTTCGTTTTTCTTGTTTTTTCTTTTTTCCACCTTCTGATGATGCAACTACTACTCGTTTAAATTGTTCAAAGACAACTCCTTTTAATTTGTTCTTATTCTTTTCAATACTCACTCCTAAAATTTCAATTCGGTCCGAATTGCAATCAAGTTCAATGCTTGGTAAAATAGTGTCTTCATCATCACCAGTTTTGGAAACAATATTGCAATGAATGGTTACACTTCCATTAAACAAAATATCGTTTCCGTTCAATTTATCATTATAAAAATCATCTGAAAGAGAAATAGACAAGTCATAGTGAGAGGGATGAATGAACGAATCTGTTTCGGGTTCATCAACTTGTTCGACGAAGAAATCATTTTTTTTAATTAACAAAGAACAAAATTCAGCAACGTGATTCCCCGTATCTCTAATTTAACAAATTGAAACAAATAATAAATTTATTTAAAGTTAAATTGAAACAAATTATTGGAAATTTAATATCTTTTCAATTTCGTTATCAATTTCTTTCAATATGTTTTCACATCCTCCCTGGATACAAAGAATTCTTTCGTCTCTCAAAGGCTTCAACTCTTCATTGTGAATTGTATCTAATTCTTCTTGACCAACATTAATTCTAATGAGAAAACTTTGATCACAATCCAGTAAAACACATTCATTTTCTAGTCTCACTGATGGTACTCTTAATCCACAACCAAGCTCAATAATTACAAAGGGATATTTTGTATTTCCATATTCAGTTCTAGATTGCATTTCTCGAGAAAATGTTTCTACAGAGCACTCCCATGCAATATATCGATCTTCTTCTTCCTTATTTCTAATGTATTGTCCCAAATCTCCAAACATTAGTACATTTGGCATTGAGTGTTCTTGACAGTGTGGACAGTTTAATTTTTGTAATTCTTTAGAATTGATTTCCATAGTATGTTCATCAATTTCAAATTCCTTAAAATTAGGTACTTTCCAAACAGATTTCTCAGAACATGGTTTTCCACATTGCCAATTAAAAACATGGCCATGAATATTATAAATTTCTTCCTGATTAAAATATCGACTGAAATGGTTGTCAACATTGGAAGAATAAACAAAAACATTTCGAGCTGCTTTGTGTTGTTCCTCTTTGAACCACTCAGAGTCAGAGAGTAAAGTTTTTTGTTTTTCAAAAAATTCTTTTGGAATTATTTTCTTGTTCAACAATTTTTCTTTCCATTTTTGTAATATTTCATAACCGGAATGTGAGGAAGTTTTAGAATAAGTTTGAGCACAATGAATCCAAAATCCATAATATTCTAATAACATTTCATCACAACATGAAACCGGTCTTGCAAGGTCATGATATTCCAAATTCTTTTTTTTGTACACGTGATGATTTGCAATATCTTTGTAGACGGCTAGTCCAGAATCTTGTGAAAATCCAGCTCCGCAAGTGATGAGAAGAAAGGAAGCTTTGGAAATTATTTCCGCAGCTTTTTTAATAAGAGTATTGTTTTGACACCTCTCCTCTGAGGAGCACAATAATTCGCAACGATTGGAGTGAATCATTTTTTTTTCAAAGAACCACACTGTCCTGTTCCCAAAGTGCTGTAGAGAATTTTTAATTTCGTCGTTGCACGTTTGCCTTGTGCAATTCAGAAAAACCAATCAGTGGCCACTTTATTTATGTTGTGAGTCCTGAATGGAAGGAGGTGGTACCAGATAGTAAATGGAGAGAATATCTTCTTTGGATAAGAAGGACAATACGCTCTGAGAAGATTGTGAGGTCATGGCACATGATTGTGCCTTCAATAATTTCAATCGTTCAATTTCACTATTCACTAACAGACATAGTTTGGCTTTGATATAATTTCGTTCCACTTCTTGTAATTCTAATATTAATTGACTGTATAACTTGTTCACTCGTCCAAACCGAATACTAAATATTGTGAGTACTTTGAGTCCTTTTTTGATCATTTCATAATAATCAACACCATCACCACTTAAATTTTGTCGTTTCCCTTGTTCAATTTCCTTAATGACTTTTAAATGAACTCGGCAAGAAGCAGCCACAGCACTAAGCATGATTGGATAAGCGACACCAAATTTATCTTCACATGCAACATCAATGACCGCATTTGCTGACTCTTCCACCATGGGTCCTGTCGTAATTCCACATTCTTGTAAAATGAGAAGTCGAGTTCCGTGGTTGAGAGCCAGCCATACTCGATTGGACATTTGACCTTGTTCATCTTTCAAATTTCTATTGGTTTCGTGTTGATAGAATAATTTTGAAACCAATTCCAACAATGTTAAATACAATTTGACAGTATCCGTAGTAATTGTTTTGAAACAATAGAAAGTAGAGGTTTTGGTGCTTGTTTGGCTCCACTACACATTTTGTAAAATCCAATCAATAAATTTCCAATATCGGCCTTATCCGAATGCTCTTCAGTGGTTGTTGTTATTGTGGTCGTTGTCGTTGCCAATGTCTTCATGGAAGAAGCAGTCGAGTCAAGAGATTCTGTCTCCTTGACAGCCATTCCACATGCCATTTCAGCCACATGTTTCAACATTTTCAAATGATACGTATTCACGTGAACAATATGATCGACGGTTGTGTTTTGTTCCGCTTGATCCAAATAATAATCAACAAATTGTAAGAAAAATCGAGCTTCGTCTAAATTTCCCTCTCCACTACAGTACATGCTCAAATTACAATACGAACAGGCCACTAGAAAATTCTCATAGGTATTAAATACTGTAGATAGAATGGATTTGGCTTTTTGATGAGCAGATTCAGCTTCTGATTTAAGTCCTTTTCTTTGGCACATTAAGGAGTGAATGCTATACAACAAGGCACTTGCCTCTGCTTGTTTCTTTTCATTTTGTAGCAGACTGGAAACCGACTTTTCATCGATGAGAGGAAAGCTAGTGGATTTACAATAGTCTTCGAGCGTTAAACGTTTCATTAACTGTTCTGTAATGTCATCGATGGATACAAGATTAGAGGAGTTTAACGTGATGGCAGTAGAAACAGTATTCATGTTTGGATCATGTTCAATCGTATTTGGATCATGTTCAACCATATTTGATAATTGAAATAGGCTACTTATTGAATCTGAGGTTAGAAATGAATGTAGAGTATGGACATTATTTGTTTCATCATTGTTTTGCAAAGATGATCGAATTTGAAAAAGTAAATTCTCTGGATGGTGTAATGGATTGGCATTCCATTGGTTTGTTGGATATTCTGACAGAGAGACATTGAAGGATGGAATTGAGGTTGGTTGTTGTTGCAATGGTTGAGGTGGTTGTTGATTTAACAGGAGCCATAATTGAGAATTTTGTAATTGAGTTTGTGCTTGATTGAAGAGTCCAAAATGATCCAACGAGATTGTACTATCATGTCGTATAGTACTATCATGTCGAATAGCACCATCATGTCGTATAGTACTATCACTCGTTGAAGATGGTTGTCGTACGAGAAAGCTTGGTAGTGCTTGCTGTTGAGTGATCAAAGCACTACTCGTCACATTGAGATCTTCTTCAATCCTATCATTCTTTTGATCCTCACTTGTTTTTTGATCATCATCCAACGTTGGATCTTCATAATCTTCTTGCAAATTGGATTTTCCATGTTGTCGACCTTTTTTTCGTGGTTTTCGATAGACACATTCAATACCTCTTAGAGCACAATAGGAACATGTGGGAAGTTTCCTATCACACTTTCTGTGCTTAATGCGACAAGAAACACAAGAAATTTCAAAATGGTTGGAATCAGTTCCTGATGTTAATGAATTAGAGGATTTTGTTTGACCATTTTCTTCAATAAATAATAATTGACGAGAGGATTGTTGCTCGTTGGGCCTAGATGGATTATAGTGTGGAGAGGTTGAGTGTGACGTTGCAGCAGGATATGGTTTGAATGTGAGTGTAGTCGTTGTTGTTGTTGTTTGTTGTTGTTGAGAAGTGTTCATATTTTTCACACTAGAAGAAACATGTTTTCGTTTTGAAGATTTTGGATGTGTGTTCGACCTGTTGGTGTTGCCATTCGTATTCGATGATTGTGTCGTCATGGATGTGACACGAGTATTATTCGTTTTTGGTTGAACATTTGTAGTGGATGATTCATTTAATTGATCATGATGTGTGGTTTCGATTGGTGATGGAAAATTATTGTAGCTCTTCGAGGGATGAATATTTAATAAAAAGTAATTGGAAATATTAGGAGGTGATGATGGAGATGTTGTTGAATGAGTAATGGGATGAGCATATGCACCATCTTCACTACACTACTGCCAGTACTACTACTTGTATTGGCTGAAGAAGAGGAATTTGATGAAAATGTTGATCCTAGCACACCATGGAGTGAAGATGGATCCTCCAATGCTGTGAGTGATGATGATGTATGATGTGAGTTCTGATTTGCATGTGGATGAGAGGAAAAGGCACCACCATTGAAGTTGTCGACGGTTAAAGGTTGAAAATGATGATCGAGTGAAATTGGTTTCGGAATTGGTTGATTGTGGTGTGAGCCTCCGAGCATACTAGTCATTGGTTGATGATGATCATAGGTACCATGAGGTTCCCATACGGTGGTGGTTGGAATTTTGTTCGGAGTCGTTGTTTTGCTGCGAGTGATGATGTCTGATGTTTGTGGAAAGTTGCTTTTACTTGGCATATTTTTATTTGAAAGAATCAATTCTTGAGCTTTGGACAACGTTTTTAGAATGCATTTATGCATCTGTGATTGATTGCATTGAAAGGAGCTAAGGCATGTACTAGTCGTTAATTCCATTGCAGCCCCGAGAAAGAGTTAAATTTTCAAACGTTTACTGGTTGGACCACCAAAACAAGCCTGCTTCGAGATAGAAAATTTAGTGATAAATAACAGGAACCATAGCTCAGCGGTTAGAGCATTGGATTGCAATAAGGTTTGCAGCAGCTATCCGGTGGTCGCGTGTTCGATTCACGCTGGTTCCTAATTTTTTCTTGCTCTCAATGTTCAATTTTCGTCTGGACTGTAATTTGCTTTCGTGGAGTTTACTTAATCACATGGTTGAATTAATAACTAATATACACTTTACTCAAAACCATCCGACATGGATTCTTCCAGTGCTTTTCTCTTTTTAATATGAGAATAAATTCCAACGTAGGCCACAATTCCAATACTTGCCAATGCAATCAATCCACCAAAATAGCCAACAATATTGGAGCCACTAAATCAGAATCAGTGGTGACTACACTTTCTGTGGACGTACAAATCCATTTGCTCAAATAATCATTTCTAATTCTAGCTTGAATATCAGAAGGGAGTGGAACAAAAGTAGAAGAAATAATAAACGCCTCAGCCTCAGATGAATAAAGGAACATGAAGTATCGATAGAGAACTTTGGCAGCGTTACATCTGTGTGCACAATGTTGAACATGGGATGAATTCGAATAACAACAACAATTTCAAATGGTTCACATAATTACAACAATATAAACATGAATTCACAACAACAAGAAGAACAACAAAATGACATTCATGGATCATGACAACAATAACAACCACCACTACTTACTCTTCCATGGATTTGCTCTTATAAATCAAATAAGAATAGCCTGAAATTGGATAACTATTTGCACCAGGCGCATTCACGATATTTGCAGTGAAACGACTATCGAATGCATCTTTGAAATCAGACATGGCACTTTTACATGTTTCTTCAGTGGCAGCAACAGCATTTCCAGCAGCATTAATGATTGAAGCTGAAGGTTGTTCAATAATGGAATCAGGTGTGTTGTATGCAATGGTATAAGCATTGAGAAGGACATAATTAGCAACTCCAGAACTTCCTTTTTGTTTGGAAATATTGGATGAATTTTCATTGGGCCAAGTGGTAGCAGATGCGACTGTTCCGAGAGGCCATGTAGTGGCTCCATTGGAAGCAAAAGCGGTCAATGCACTTGTGAATAATTCAGTGGTGCCTGAAGAGTCAGATCGTACGACACGCTTAATAGGTTGATTTGGTAATTTACTGGCGATGGAAGGATTCAGAGCAGTAATCGAAGCATCATTCCAATTACTAGTAGGTTAGTTTAAACAATCATTGGGAAATTTGGAGTGTATTTATATTTGCAAATATATTGTCACAATAATAAATACAAGGGTTGTGATGTGTCAACATTAAGTTCAATACACGGAAAATTCGTTCCTATAAAAGTAGTTTATAAATATAAAAAAAACTTACGCAATTCTTCCAGCAAAGATATCCACCAATACTTTTCGATCCAAAATTAATTTGTCAGAACTGGATAATTCTGGTAAATGGTAAATGATTAAAACATTGACTCCAATGAAAGGAAGTACTTGAAGTCCTGGTACTTGATCGTATTGAGTTGTAGAAGGAATGACTTCACTTCCAGCATAATCGAATGGGTTGCTTGTGAAGGGAAGTAAATTTGTAATTCCAGTACTACTGCCTACAGGATTGTAAGTGAGTTCAATGTTATTGGTAAAGTGATTGATGGAAAATTGTTGACTCAGTGATTTACTGTTTCAGTTCGAGACCGTTCATTTGTTGTCATATTTTGCATAAACGCACAACAAGATCGACATTTCGAATCCAACGAGAAATTAACACATTTCAAACACTCCATAGAAATTATACCTACTGTACTCCTTCGGATAATGATGAACCACCTCCTGCAATCTCAACGTTTGAAGCAGGAAAACTGGCTGTGACACAGCATGTCGTCATGATTTGTAAAGAGAGAAGAGTTAAAACCACTGCAAGAGCAACTGAGAACGTTCGAGAATGAAGCATGTTTTTGCGGAGGAGATGATGTTGGGGCATTTTGTTCACTGTGTGAATTGTCTTTTCTGTGAACTGAATCACCTTTCCGATGCACATGTGAACGCGGTTTTTTCCTCTTTGGATCAAAACAAGAACGTTGGGGAGCATTCAAACAAAGATTATAAAGAAATCATGAGAATACTCGACGTTTACTGTTCTTCATCATAGATAAAAGAATAAGTATCTCTTGGATCTTTGAAAGGACAATCAGGAATAAAGATAACATCACCATCCTCATCAATTGTTTCTTTTGAGGCTGGTTTGTATTCTTCCAACTCCTCAAATTTGATATGTTTGAGCCAAAAGGCACGATCCATAGATTTAAGGAACAGCCATTCATATCGATAATTATTTTCAAAGCTATGATCAATTGCAACAAGACTGTTCACAAAATCATCGAGTTCTTTGTGAGTTTTGAATTTCTTTTTGTTTTCTTCCAAGTTGAAAGCTTTCCTAAAGCTGTCACTCATTTTGAATACCAAATCGCTTTGTCCTTTTGTTTTGAGTTTTTTCAGAAATTCACCAAGTGGTCCTTCTGATAATTTATCTCTCGATAAACCAATATTATGAAGCACATCATCCACAAAGTCTTGACAATTTCCGCTCTTTCCAGGTTCAGTGTCTCGTTCTTTATATTGCATTGAAGTATTCCATTTTACAATTACTGCACTAAGCTTTTCGACAACTTTACGAACATCTTCATTTGTTTGCAATTGTTCAATATCGGCAGATAACATGGCTGCAGAACTAACACATTTTCTTGGTACACAAATTGCGCTGTTATTCCATTCTATTAACCAAGGACTATGTTACATTAGTACCACAACGTGATTTTAAATGAAAACGACTCGTTTAACTTAATGTGTGAGTTGAATTAAACATACCCTATTTGAATAGCAGAGTGAAACATTCCTAACTCTGGTAACATATCCAGTCTACTGAGAATTGGTGACATCATTCTTCGGAAGGCTTTTCTTCCCTTTGTTCGAGCAATCTCTGAAATCACAATCTTCACTTTGACAGTATTTTGCTCGAGAATCTTATTCAAATTAGGATCTTTGGTACCAATGATTATGTCTTGCTCGTTTAGAATATCATCATCCTCTTGATCTTCGTCTTCGTTTACATTACTTTGTTTCATTTGGTTAAGTTCATTATCAACGTTAGTTGATACCATTGACTTCATTCCGCTACTACTACCGCTTGATGAGAGGTGTTCCTCATCTAAGCCTTTTGATTGTTGCAACATTTTCCGAGCAAGTTCTACTGTGTCCAGCCATTTTGTGGTGAGGTAAGTTGCTCTGAGTTTTTCTTCTGTGCCCAGCACTTCAGCAAATTGCCTCATAATGTTAATATCTTGAAGCCTTGCTCTGTAAATATCATTGTTTTTAAGTTTTTCCATAATATGTTCAATTCCCTATGTATATTGATTCGGAGTAGTTAGATAGGTTAGAGTTATCATTTCATGGTTGTGTAATTGTAATACAATTCATCAAACGACGGTCATCATTGAGTATTTATCAATTGATTAAAATCACGGTTTGTAGATTCCATATCATGTATAGACGATCGGACAAGGTTAAGATCAACAAGATTGAGTATTTACAAGTTCATCATTCCGATATCATCACAGCGAAAATAGATTAAAAAACAACATACTTTTTCATACATTTCCTTGCTCTTTGCCGTGGTAGTACTTTCAGTGGTGCCATTTACAGAAGGATGGGTTGAAACCGTTGTTGTTGTCGTAGTAGTATTAGTGTTTGTAGATGCATTGGTAGTATTTGTTGTTGTTGCTGTTGTGGATGATTTTTCTGATGCTCGTCGAGCTGTTTTTGATCCCTTTACACCCATTTTTTATTGGTTGCTGTTGAGAGGAATTTTAATAGAATCCAATCCAATACAACTAGCAAGACCAATCACATGTGGATGGTACTCGTTTTTGTGGAAACATATTCATCATACTTCGCTTTGACCTCCAGGAGTAACATGCCCCAAAAGATAGGTGTGCTTGAGGTATCAAATTCAAATAAATCATTGATTGCAAAAAAAATGAAACAATTCTTAGCCTCCCAAAGAGAAAAGAAGGAACAAGAACGAAAAGTACAACAACAAGCTCGGCAAGAATGGATGCAAAAACAAGCAGGCAACGTTCATAGTTCCGAGCCATCATCATCTTTGAAAAATTCTTCAGTTCATAAGAGCAACAGTGTTGCTACTCCTTCTCAACCACAATCCAATGCTCTCATCTACTCGGGAGCCAAGTCCTTCCGAATGAGAATTATTCTCTCTACTATTTCAAATAGGCCTGTACAAATCAGAAACATCAGACCACAACGTGGTGGAATTCGAGAGTTTGAGCGTAATTTCCTTCTTTTAATTGATAAAATTACCAAAGGTTCTAAAATTGAAATTAGTGAAGATGGGGAAACAGTAACTTATAAACCTGGAGTAATTGTTGGCAGTGGAATTGGTTCTCTTGTGTTTGATTGTGGATTAGAAAGAGGTATTGCATATTATTTAGAAGCTTTAATTTGTTTATGCCCCTTTGGAAAGAATGCAAGTGACATTTTGTTAAAAGGAATTACAAATCATCCTTTAGATCCATCTGTTGACATGTACCGTAATTGTACTCTTCATTTATTTGAACATTTCACAAAGAAACATGCTCAAACTGTTCCGCCACAAAGTTTGCAAATACTTAAACGAGGTGCTCCTCCATTGGGTGGCGGTGAAGTTCGATTTGAATGTCCAATTGTTAAAGAAATGTTAAATCCAATTCAAATTCTCGACGAAGGAATGATCAAAAGAGTGAGAGGTATTGCATATAGTACAAGGGTTGCTCCAAATATTAGCAATCGTTTGGTTGATGGTGCCAAGTCCATGTTAAATTTATATTTACCAGACATTTGGATTCACACAGATCACTATAGTGGGAAAACAAGTGGTTCTTCACCTGGTTGGTCAATTTATTTGCAAGCAGAAACAGATACTGGATGTCGGTTGTGTACCGAATACATTCCAGATCAATCCCATGAAATTATTCCAAATAGCGTTGATTTAAATGGAGATAAGGAATGGATGAAAATACCAGAAGATGTTGGTAAACATGCTGCCAAGTTATTATTTGAAGAAATTCATAAGGGTGGTTGTGTGGATTCCATTAATCAATTTTTTATATTTTATTTAATGTCACTCACCAGCGAGGATGTTTCAAAGATTCGAATTGGAAAATTGAATCCATATGCCATTGCCTATTTACGACACATTAGAGATTTTCTTGGAGTTGTTTTCAAAATCTCTCCAGAACATGACTCTCGAACTGTGGTGTTGAGTTGTGTTGGAAGTGGATACAAGAATATTGCAAGAAAGAGTAATTAAAAAATTTTGTTTTGAAAATTTATTAGGACGATGCAATAGCTTTTCCAATGGTGGAATAAGGTATGGTCATGATTAAATAACCAATGACAACAAACACTAATTTCAAAAGGAATACATTTCTCTGAGTTGTTGTAATGGTGCTAGGTCTGCTGTCACTCGAATGCGAGTTGTGATGACCCGCTGTGGAGTGAGACAACCAACTCTGAGCAAGTTCACTTCTCAAAATGATCATGGTCGAGACATAAATGAAAAACCCAGAGCCAAGCCCTTTGAAAATGATTCCAAGAATTAAAAAGATCATCTTGTCTTGAACAAACCGCACCAATAAAATTCCAATAAAAATTCCAAGAGGTGTCATGGTGGAGAATATCAACATGGTGGGCATTATTCGATTCCAAAATTTCATGTTCGCTCTCATGGATTGTACTGAAATTGAAAATGCAGCAACCCATTTGTGTAAAATCATGGTACATATGAGAACATAGGCATCAGCAATATCTACAATAACACCAGAGGTAATTCCAATAAGAACACTCTGACAAGATAACACAGTTGAGAGAACATAGGAGGCTAATCGTTGTGTCGAGTATTGTTCATTTTGATTCACAGATTGAATGTTGTGAGATGTATGAATAAGATGTGTGTCCTCTCCTTCATTCACTGATGCATGATCGTCGTGACATGTCCTCTCTTTAACCACTTTCACAGTAAATACATTTAAAATATTATGAATTAAAAGAGGAATCATAAATCCTAAAGATGCAATCATGTAAGGAAATGAATTGTACTTGGAAATTCCATTTCCATTCAATACCACATTCAACTGTTTGAAACTTTCAGCAGCTGACGGTAAAATATGATAAAAACTTGCAGAGATGAAAAATCCACCCGAAAGACAATTAATAAAAGATAACACAAAGGATTGAACGTGTTCCGAACAAATTGTTGAACATTTAAATTTCTTAATGACAAAAGGAAGAAGAGCTCCAAACCAAGCGGATAAAAACACCACTGTTTGAATGTGTCAATTTCACAAATCATGAATTTGTCATCCATGCAACAACAACAACAATATTGAGTCCAATGTTCATTCACAAATTCCGAACGAATGAAACGTACCCAGAATGGCAATAGATTTTCCAATGAGTGATGTCAATGTTTCACCATTATTTCCAGTGCTTGGCAACATGGAGAGTACTCTAAAAAGTAATGCAATCAAGGAAAGTTAAAATTTGAAATCGATCAATACAAGTCGGAAGAGTGATGATGAGTCGACAACACACCTCACTTGCCAATTTTTTTTTCGAAAAGATCTTTGTGAAATTGCAACAGGAGTTCGCGCTCTTTTTGAAAACAAGATGCACAAGAGGTTGCATTCCAATTGTTGAAAGAGTCGAGTGTATGTTATATAATTATTATGCTCTTAATCTTTATTGAAATCTTGAATGTACTTCTTGTATTCATACTGTATTTTGGTTGGTGTAATGAGACTAGAACGGAATGGTGGATTGTCTCCATAACAGGCAGCCACAATATTCGTAAATCTACTATAATAAAGTAAGAGCTGTGTGAAGGTCTTATTCAAAATCTCCTTGCCAGTGTTGAAATTGGAAAAGTTTTGTAAAATATTGGAATTGATATGACTAATACCTTGCTTCCAATTCTTGTCAAAATCTTTTGCAAGTTTCTCCATTTCAGCAACATCTACCTTAGTTCTGTTTTGAATAAAATTCTTGTTAGAATCCCCATCATTCTTGCTATTTACATGTCCTAATTTAGGTTCTGTTTGTTTTACAAAGGATATCAAACCAGCATAACATTCTGTTAATTCCTCTTCAATATATGCGCTCACCTGAATGTTTAACAATTTTGAAATTGCTGTGCCATCAGCATTCACATCAATCTTGGAGAGAATAAAGTGATTGAGAATCAAATCATATGCATTGATGAGGAAAACTTGAATTTTCTTTGCTTTGGTGCCATACATCTTTTCAGAAACAAGAGTCAACTGTTTGGTGACAGCCTCACGAAGGGACGCAAGTTTGTGTTCAATTTCTTGTTTAAATTTAGGAGGGTTATCTCTATTGAGAGCGTGAATGGAACAAGCTAACTCTGCATAACGCTTAGCAAGTGTATGAGAATCCTTTTCTTTTGATACTAATTGCTCTGGTTTTGTCTCTGTAACAGACTTTAAATTCATTTCAAATATTTCGTTAAACTTTGGAACTAACAATTTGTGTACTTCGTCAAAATAAATATCCAAACATTTCATGTTTCTCTTTTCCATAAGTGATGAAAACATGAAATTCAATCGAATCATCAACATTAAACCTATGCAATCAAATGTTGTAGAAGTGAAACCAATCCATGTGTCTTTCAAAAATTGAAGAGATTTGCTGAAGAGTGAATCAAACATTTTGTCATTATTGAAAAAATCAACTGAGAAAATATACTCGCTAGTTGCTGTGTTAATTAAAAGGATGTGAACAGATCTGAAAATTTCTTCCATAAAGAATTTTTTGTTTTGTTCAATGGCAACTCTTGCAACTATGGGAGAATTCAAATCAGTAGCATTTTCTAATACTAGTGCTCTATCTGATAGAGTAAACACTGTTCGATTCATTTCCTTTGTTGCGTCTCCGCTCTTATTTGGTGTTCCTAACCCAACAGTGGATGCCAACATATTTGTTGTATATTGAAGTGGATTAATCACTGTAATATTTGTGATATTATTTAAGAGAGATACAGTAGGTTCAACGAGGAGACTTTGTTTCGTTCCTACTTTCTGTTCCAACTTGAGAAGGGACACAACATAGTTTTTGAAACTATTAAAATAGTATTTCCCAATAATATCTTCATAAATGGCACCAAGTTCTTCTCCTGTCTGTGGAGAATGTTTTGCTGCAAAATCGTAGTAATACTTTTTCTTGAGAAGAAGCTGTTTGATGAATTGAGTATTTGTTTTTGGCTTCTTCAATTCATTCAACTGTTGTAAGAGATATGTTCTAACTTTTGAAACTGCCTTTGTACATAGCCTATCTAAAAGAGGAAGCATATCATCACATGCCCTGATTGGTTTCTTAATATCATTTTGAATCAATGTAATATAATCTTTCTTTTCATCTAATACGAGAAGATGCTCTAAATAGGCATCATTCACTGGTTCGTCGCAAATCTTCTTTGTCAAATCAGGAGAGACAACGAGTTTGTCCACAAATACAGAAAGCTTTTGTTGAGCGGACTCTCTGTTACGTTTTTTAATGTTCATGGTAAATGATTGATCTCTCAAAGTTTTAATTTCTTCAGAAATATTTCCGAGTGATCCTTGGAAATTTTGTAACATGTTTTCCATTTTCTATTATTGTTAAAAGAGTATAGTAGACATATATTCAAAAAAACCACAATAATACACACACGAATTATGAATTCTTCTCATTACAACATACCTCTAACACAGAATCACATTGTTGTAACTGAACATGTAGGTCAGCAAGTCTTTCGCTCTCTTCAAGATCTAAATATCGTGTCACAAAAGAATTCACAAATACAATTTAAAATTACATACAGTCATCGATGGATTGAGTTTCAATTTTTCTCAAATCATCTTCAATGTGCTTTGAATACTCCCTCAAATCAACTCCATCTTGAATAGCTTTCTGTACTAGTTCGTCTTGTTGGAAAGCATTCAAATCAATTGTATCCAAATCACTAATCAGTTCTTCAAAATCATCATTGGTAATATCCAAGTCATTGACATCAAAGTTTACTTCACCAACCACTCCACTTCCTTCAATCATTGATGTTGGAGATCCAATTCCGTGATGTTCAACTTCACTTCCAGCTGTTGATGATCTTCTATCACGAGTGGAATTGGTTGAAACTCTCAAATGGATCGCGTCCGCAGTGTTATTATTGTTCGTAGGAGCCTCATGATGATCATCATCATCTTCAAAAAGACCCGACAATAGACTCTTTCTCTTCTTGTCGTTGGTTTCATTTCTACGAGTGAAAAAACTCATCACCTGACCTGTGTATCGTAGTGTGGTGTCCATTGGTAATGATGTTGCTGGATTGAGAGAAAGGCAACGAACACAAGGACGTCAAGGAATATTTTTAAATTATTTTTCAAAATTATTAAAAAAACGATATCGAAAATGGATAGGTCTTCTTCTCATCACAGTACCAGCAACAACAACTCACACCAAAACATCACGAGCTCTCTCCGAACACAACACAACAATACCTTCTCGATACAAGATGAGCAATTTATGAAAGAGGCTTTAAACATGGCTAAAAAAGCATTAACTGAATTTGAAGTTCCTGTGGGTTGTGTTATTACCTTTGAAAATAATATCATTGGACGAGGTTACAACAAGACCAATCAAACAAAAAATGTAAGTGTCATCAACACACTAATATTTATTGATCCACATGTGAAATTCACGTATTGAATAGGCAACAAGACATGCAGAATTTGAAGCATTTGATGACATTTTCAAAAACTTTTCTCATCTCTTGACCGATGCTTCATTCTTTTCAAAATGTACACTCTATGTCACTGTTGAGCCGTGTGTGATGTGTGCAAGTGCATTACTCATGCTAAGAATTGGAAAAGTAATTTGTGGATGTATGAATGAACGTTTTGGTGGTTGTGGATCCGTTCTTAATATTCATCGTCATGGAATTCCAAGTGACCAATGTTTTTTCAAGCACTGTCCCAACGTTGGTGATACAGTGACGAACCTCAATGAGTGTCTTCATTCTGCAGATGCAGGAAAGGAT
The DNA here is from genome assembly GCF_003324165.1 of Naegleria lovaniensis. Taxonomy (NCBI): domain Eukaryota; phylum Heterolobosea; class Eutetramitea; order Acrasida; family Naegleriidae; genus Naegleria; species Naegleria lovaniensis. The sequence goes on along the minus strand of NW_025407863.1, from coordinate 88,001 downwards.
ACCAATCATTCCAACCTCATCATCAACAACAACCGCTTGTACACTTATGAGTGTCTAAATGGCTTATTTGAACAAGAAGCAATTGAAATATTGCAACGATTTTATGAGCAAGGTAAGTATGAAATTGCGCGAATGCCTTTTCAAATACCCTATGAACATACCACTTGATCACTTTGTGCAATCAGAAAACCCGAGTGCTCCAATCCCCAAACCGAAACAAAAAGGGTCGACCTTAGAAACGGGACTAGTTTTGGCCAAAAAACAAAAACAGGACACCGGTTCAGTAACTTTTTAAACTAGGACTTTCCTTTTGTTGTAAGTTCGCTTTTTTGCAGTTGCTAGTAGTTGCTCAGCGCGCTCGTTTGCTGTGCATCAAAATGTGTCGCGCCCTTAAGCCTAAAAAAAATAGAACTGCAGTTTTTGCAATTTCAGAACTCATTTCTCAGTTCTGGCACGCGACGAACGCAGAATGGAACAAACACCTCAAAGCCAACAACAACAGCAGCAGCAGCATCCCAAGTTGATGACTCAAGCCTCGTTAGCTTCGACTTCCTCAAGAAAACTAACGGATGAAGATGATTCCAATTCAGTAAAGCAAATTGAGGTTATTAGTAATCCTCTCAAACAGAGAAAGGAATCTCAGCGTACTCTCCGGTCTGATTGCTCATCATCCTCACAATCAAGCCTTTTTCAACCGAAGACCGCCGGTGTAACCAAACAGACAAGCAAGCCGAACCTCAATAACAAGAGGGCGAAAATGAAACGATCATCCACGGTAACTGGAAGAGGCCTTATATCATCCAAAAGTTTTGTACCAATAACTCCAATAGGAGTAAGACCAACCGAACTCGAAAGCAAGAAAAAACATCCTAATTGGGTGCCAAAGATATCTTTTCAATGTACTGCTACGATTATTACCCTGTGCATTATTGCTTTTTCCTCTATTTCGATATGGGCAATAGCATTTGGAGTACATATTTCCTTGATGAAAAAAGATCGAAATGCATCAGTACTCGACAATACGTTATCCACCGCGAAGACCATTCAAGAAACCCTAAAAAGCCTTTCGCGAGAAGCCAAAGATTTACAAACCTCCCTTTCAACTATTGATACTATAGGAACTTTACGTTCATATTCTCATCTTAGATCCATTCAAGCATTGATCACACAAAAAGCACTGTCTCTAGGCACTTTGGTGGATGGAATTTATGTTTCATACTACAAGTCGGGAGACTTTCTCTCGATCACTCCGTCATCAAGAACAGAACCATTATTTTGGTTAGAAATGTACATCAAATCACTGACCGGAAAAGAAAATTACGGGAGGGAATATTCAGAACTCGACCTCTATTCATGGTTGGCAAATAGCACTGTTGAGATGACTCCAAAATCATCCAGAACTCACTCCAATATTGAAACCTCAAGTCTTGAAGCAATGTGTTATGAAGCTTCGAGCATTCTGCAACCTAAGCTAACGTCTCCGTTTGCTTTTGAATATTTTAGTGTTGATAACATTGGTGCCATTTCTGTTAAGCTTTCTTTTAATTCAACGGATTATGGCTGTATTGGAATTTTGTTGAGCAAGAGATATTTAGAAGCTCTGCTAAAACCATCACCATCACTTTCTGCAATTCAGGATGTACAGCTTTATTGAACAAATCTCCTATTGCCTCGTATGACTCACAGATTGACACGTCATTCATTGAAGGTTTTACTGGGAAAGTAGCTCGTTTAAATTTGGACACTATTTTATCTGTAGATTATTCAGCTCTACCTAGCTCTGAAAGCGGTATTAATTGGACTATTTTATGTAAAGCAACATCTGTGGAAACCTGGAACACTGTTTTTATGGCTTTGGTTGTAATAGCAGTTCCTATTTTGTCATTAATAGGTGTCTCTATTGTTTGGATTTGCTACAGGTTTATATTCTTTAAGCATATCAACCTTCTCTCGAAAGGATTTTCTGATTTGAAGAAACTAGAACTCGAATCAGATGCAGTGCTGCAAGCTTTAGAAATGAAAGCTTTCTGCTCTGAAGTCGCCTCAATACGAAACAATTTCAGAAATATTCACACAAACATTTCTTCGTTTACGAAATATGTACCAGTTTGCGTGTCACAAGAAGTGATACAGAACAAGAAAACAGCTGTACTTGGATTAGAAGACATTCTATGTGTGGTTTCTTTTTTGGACATCAAGGATTTTACTGCATACAGCGAAAAATTAACTCCTAATCAGCTAGTTAGGGTCATGAGCGACGCGTTTGAAGGATTATCAAGCTTAGTAGTTGATGGAGGAGCAGTACTTGACAAGTATATCGGAGACTGTGTAATGTCCTTTTACGAATGTGGTGCAGGGGGTATGCAAAATCAAATGAAAACAGCTTGTCAAGTTGCAATTGCTAGCGTACGATTCCTTAAATCCATGTGGAAAATATGGCGCCAAGAGGGTTTGCCTTTACTGGAGTGCAGAATTGGTTTGAACTGTGGTCCGGTCAAGAGAGGAAATTTTGGTAGCAATAACAGATTCCAATACACAATATTGGGTGACGTCGTAAACACAACCTCTAGACTAGAGGGCCTAAACAAGCGATATGGTACAGAAATCCTTGTTACTGATCCAATTTATCAAACTGTTAGCCAATTTCAAATGTTTGAAATTGAAGGAAGAGCCTTACAAGTTACAAAAAGCGAGCAGCGCCAATTTGAACTGTTTAAGAGCTTGAACTTTGCTGATATCACGCTCGATGAAATGATCTTTAGAAGAGTTGACAATGTTGCAGTCAAAGGGAAAGATTCATTCATTCCTATTTACGCTCTTGTTGATCGGTGTGATATTCCTGCAAAACAAGCAGAGATTTTCTTTGATCATGATTTGGCAATCTACAACCAAGGAATACATCTTCTACTTGATAAGCTCGATGTTAGGGGAGCCTTGGCAAAGTTTGAAGAAATTAGCTTGAAAGATAACTTGGTAAACCAAAAGATCCAGTTTTGCAAAGATTTGATGCTCAAGAACGAGTCAGAATGGACTGGGTTGCTGAAACTAGACGAAAAATGAAGGCAATTTAACCGGGTTCGAATAAACTTGTTTTCAAATAAGAGTCTGTTGTTGTGTTGATTCAGTGTTGTACGAAAATTGAGAAGTGCTGGTATAACTGATTGTTTACTGTGCAATCCGCAAACTCATTAGGGACACGCCCAAAGTGCCAGCTGTTACATGTGACTTCAGTTATTTACGGTCATCGGATAAAGTTTGTTGCACGGGATAGTTGTGCTCAGATGGTTGCATCAATTGTTGAGGAACTGTTGGTTGTATTTGAGCTACATTTTGTTGTGGAAGAACGACAGCAATCGTTTGGAGTGGCTTTAAACAAATTTCGATCGTCTTTTCCAACTTTGGGGTGATGTATCGGCCAGTATTAACAATGTCCATAAAGCCTGTGAAAATGAAATGTTTCAACTCTGAAAATTACATTGATGATGACCCGACTTACCTTTGTGTTCTAAAAACATTTCTACATTTCTTCTAAGATATTTGGTTTCATTCTCCTTGGTGATGATCGCTCTGAGCGCTGGTTTGACCACTTGTTCGAGATTTTGATTCATTTTGCTCTGTTGCAAAGATGGAATAAACAAAACAAACATGACGAGAAATACAGACAACCCCATGGTAGGCAAGGCAAGCCCAATACTCAAGCTAATAATGACCAGATACGCAATGGTGTATGATTTACTAATTTCGTAATGTGGAGTCAACACCGAGTTCAGTTGAGATAAAGTTTGATCAATGTCGGCTTTTGTGAGGGAATATTGTGAAAGAACGAGCTCAGAAGCAGATTCCGAACCGAATTTCAGAGATGATGATGAAGTTGCTTCAAAAATTGAAGTGTTGTTAGAGTAGGGTGATGCTGGTTGTTGATAGGGTTGTTGAGCCAACAAGTTCGAGTAGTACATGTTTGAGAGAGGTGAGTGGGTAAATGGTTCGATGAAATTTTTTTGTTGTGGATGATGAATTTCCAAACGATCGGGGATTGGAATTAGAGGAACCCCTGATAGAAACGTTTTGGAATGTTTACAGAATGAGCACCAAAATGAGTTGGAAATGTTAGTCTTCCTGTTGTACATGATAACATGGCCAGTAGACAACAGCAACGTTTTGCAACGTCATGAGCCAAAAAAAAATACGTCAACCAGGCAAAGGTGCGTGCAAATGGATTCGGAGCATAGCAGCAATACACAAGAAAATTTGTTTGAATCATCAAACCAACAACAAGACGATGATCTTTTTGGAGATTCAACCAGTGGGGATTTTTCCTCGTTTTTGGGATCTGACACAGGACTGGAAAACCTTTCTTTGAACGATAACAAGGAATCGGATAGTAAGGATGATGGAAAGAAATCATCACCCATACCTACCGATACCATTCAAATCGTAAATGATGAACCTCAAGTTGAATCACTCGAAAATACCATTGATAGCCACAATTCTTCATTGTCTGCAACTCACAATACGGATGATGATTTATTCGGAACTTCCAACAACGAGCCTTTTATGAAGGAAATTCCATTGAACGAAAATTCAACATTTTCAAATGTAGCTGAAACACAATTAATGCCCTCTACTTTGCCATCAGTCTTATCATCAAAGAACCAAACTTTAGAAAAAGAGGACGCATCAAGTCCTCCTATGCACTCTCCTCATCTTGACACAAATTCTTTCGGACAACAACAAGACCATCATCATGAGAAAACTCCTCCTCCATTGTCCTCTCCTCCTCCTCCTCTACTGACTACTGCAACATCAACCAGTGCAACCTCAAAGCCTTCGGTAGCCTCGAATCGAGGAGCTAATCGATATGTGAATAGTTTTGGTGGTAGTAGCGGCTCGAGCAATGCTGTTTTCACCCCACCATCACCACATCCAACCATGACAAACTCAACCACACACCATTTATCCATGAATAATCCTAGTAGTGGTGGTAATATGATGAATACAACTGGTAACATGCCAGCCAACATGACGAATCAAGCAGGCTTAAACAATGGAATGCCTCCAACAACATTGAACAACATGTCTTCTGCTGCAACGATGCCTCACCAACGTATGATGTCTTCTCCTCCACCAATGATGAATACCTTCCAACATAATTTAACAAGTAACAATAGTGGAATGATGCCCTCTACAAATATGATGACAAATAATAGTGGTCAATTCGGAAATCAAAATTCAATGATGAATTCTACATTTAATAATAATACTGGTATGAATACAAGAAACATGATGACACCTCCTCCCTTGATGGGAGGTGGAATGACACATCCTTCATCATCATTTCCAAACAATTCAGCTCAAGAAAATTATCAATTCAACAACCTACCACCATCCAACACGATGAACCAACAACATCAAGGCACAATGTATCCATCATCCTACCAACAAGGACGTAATAGCGTTTCACCAACTAATTTATTGAATCAAAGTGGGGCTGTAATGGATGGTATTGCTACGTCAAGAATCATGACAGGACATGCTTCCATGAATAATTCTCAATTTTCAAGCAACAATAACAGTGGAATGAACATGCTCAATCAATCACAATATAACACACACATGCCACCTTCATCTCCACAATATGGAATGACTTCTTCCACATTTAATACATCCTATGATCCATCTACAATGATGGGAGGAATGACTAATAACCTTCAAATGCACACGAACCAATTCGGAATGATGAATAACCCACAACAACAACAATATCCAACCATGTCCATGATGATGGGTATGAATAATCCACAAATGATGTACCATTCGCAAAGAGCCATGTCCCCAAGCTATCAACAAAACTTATTGCTTTCAAAGCAGCAATTACAACAAGAATATGAATTACGTATGAAACATCCAAGACCAATTTTTACTTTTACTTTTGGAGGTAAAATAATCACATCATTCCCAACTGCTCAACGAAAGGCTCCACTACACACAAGCGCTAATACATTTTTAGCTGGAAATAGATCACCAACAAATTTTCATGGTGATCAGACAAGTCAAGAATCACAAGGTGGATTTTACTATCCAGGTACTGTGAAAGTTCACAAATTGAGTCAAGTCCTCAGAATTGCTTGTCCAATGGTCAAGTCCTTGGAAGATTATCCAATTGGTAACATCTCTCAACAATTTGACAATGATTCTAACAACAGTACCATTTTGGATCATCTCATCAAGTACATGAATTTGAAGATTTATGAAAAACAACAAATTTTATTCCAACAATCAGATGATCAAGTGGTGGGAGAAAAGATGCTTTGGGAACTAATCAAAATTGTTGCAAAGAACGTCAATGGAAATATTGGAATGATCTCAAACGACATTAATGCTCTTTTGACCGTACTTTGTTCCAGCTCAACAACTCCAATGGATGACGTTGTTGTTACCTCAAGTTCTACATCAGTAGATGTTCAACCAGAACAAGTGATTGCATTACAAAACATGTTAATCAATGGACAAATCAAACAAGCTTGTCAATATGCTCAGAGTAACAAGATGTGGACTCACGCCATACTTTTGAGTAGTATGGTTGACAAACAGACGTATCAATCGGTAGTATCAAATTTTGCATTGAGCGCATTGAACCCAGGAACGCCTCTACGTACTCTTTATTGTACATTTGCAGGCAAACCATTAGATGCATTTGAATCTAATTCCATTGTTAGCACTGATCAATACGGAAACCAATATTCTTCACAATCTTCTCAAGATCAGCAACAACAGATTGAAAAACTATGTTCTCAATGGATTCAAAACTTATCAATTTTGTTCAATAATAGACAAGGAAAGGTATCTCAGGCAGCTATTGAAAAGTTAGGAGATGTGTTATGGAAAGATGGTTATCAAGTACCACAATCACACTTTTGTTATGTATTGGGAGATATTGCTACATTGATATCTGCTTTTGCCATGACTCAACCACCATCATCATTGGCGTCACCAGGAAGATCCACACCTCAATCACAAACTCAAGTGAATCAACAATTAATTACCAACATGATTGCCTCTACTTCTATTGTGAACAGAAGAGTTCTTCTTATTGCAGGTGATAACAAGCGAGATATTAGACACTATATTTCTGATGAGAGTATGCAGTTGACTGAAGTGTTTGAACTCTTAAAGTCCATCATGACAAGAAATATTTTATCAAGTTTACAAAATGATTCACAACAAATTCCTCCAGTTTCCTTGTTGATGAATTCTACTCTATTATCTTACAAATTAATTTATGCATATTATTTGGCAGAGTTTGGATATTTGGATAAAGCCAACGAATGTTGTGATTATTTGATTGATGTGGTTAAAAAGACACAACAAAATGTGAGATTTGGAATTTCATTCAAGTTGCACCTTCAAGAATTGAAATTAAGAATTCAAGAGTCATCCAAACTCACTGGTGCTCCAGTTTCATCATTGAGTGCATCGTCAAAGAAACAAACGAGTGGAGGTGGAGTGACTGGATGGTTCATGAGAGGTCTTGAAAGCATTATTCATGGAACAGATTCTGAAGAATCATCACCCACAGCCAACCTTTCACAACCCATGGGTCATTCCATGTCCATGCCAAACATTGCTGTGAATAATAATAATGGTGGTATCATGATGGCAATGCCGGGCATGGGAAGCATGACCTCCTCACATCTTCATCATCAACCAAACAACACTATGCTACACACACGACCAGCCAGTTATACTCCTCCACCGACTCAATCACACACTTTGACACCACCACCTCCATCCTTACATCAGACCTCACAAACACCACCACCTCCATCGTCACACGCAGACCAAAATGCATCCAATAATAGTGGCAGTAGTGGAGTTTCATCTTGGTTTAAAGGATGGTGGGGAGGATCCTCTTCAAAATCATCCTCTGGTAAAAAAGAAGCCAATATTGGTAGAAAGAATGAATTCTATTATGATGAAGATAAAAAGAGATGGGTCAGAAAAGGACAAGAAAATGAAGTGGTTGAACAAGTGACTGCACCACCACCTACTCTTGCATCCATTCCTTCGAACAATTTGCAATCTGCTGCTTCCCAATTACGTGGTGGAGCATCACGGTATGTGAATATGTTTAGTGGTGGTGGTCATCCTCATGCTGGTATGAACACTTCTTCGATGACCATGCCTTCTAGTTCATCAACTCCACCACCCATGATGATGAGTCACTCTTCTACTCCTCCACCACCATCCATGAGTATGAGTACTACTTTCACAAATTCGTATTTCATGCCACAACACACCCCAACCACCACTGGAGGTGGTTATGAAATGCCATCCACAACAACGGACTTTAGCATGTCCATACCTCCTCCTTCAACGAGTAGTACAAGCACAGTTGGAATGACAAGTTCACAACCACCACCACCAACCAGCAACATGTATTAATATAAATTCATGAATACATTGGTTGTGGTCATGCTCACATCTTCAAAGAATTTGAATCATCATAAAAACAATTTTCATTCAAAAAAAAATTGAATTCATTTGCTTGCTCATCGTTATTCTCACTCACTCATCGGATCGCCTTCCACACATGCCCAAAGTCAGAGAATTAAAACATCACGAACAAAAACTTCTCAAAAAAGTTGATTTTTTGAATTGGAAATCGGATGGTGTTACTCCCGAATATAAAGAATATATTTTAAAAACTATTCAAAAATATCAATTGCGTGATCAAAAAGAATTTTTCAATTATCAACGAATTGCAACACAAATTAACAACACTATCAATAACATCAAACAATTAGATGACAAACTCTATAGAGATTTTAAAGTGAATCAACTCGTCATGCTCGGAAAAAAATTATTTGATATGGGAATTTTAGATTCTGAAGCTGAAATTGAAACCTTGAACAAAATAACTGTTGGTCGTCTGTGTAGAAGAAGAATATCGTACTTGTTAAAGGTGTTACATTTTGCAGAGAGTGTTCGATTGGCGAACATGTACATTCAACATGGACATATTCGAATTGGTCCTGAAGTGGTGAGAGATGAAGCCTTTCTTGTTTCTAGAAATTTAGAAGATTTTATAACTTGGACCAACAAATCCAAGATTAAGACAACCATTCAGAAATTCAATGAAACCTATGATGATTTTGATGCCATGTTAGAATAAACTCTTGTTACATGCAGCAGACCATATGCAACGAATGAGAAAATATTTTCTTGTTACTGAAATTTATCCAATGTCACACGGTGCGTAATGTGTTATAAACTTGAAAAGTCTTTGAAGTGGTCAAATTGAGCTCATTTTCCAAATCCATGCAAAGTCTATCTACCATTCATTCGACCTGTCCATTTAAAGTATTTAATAGTATTCAATTATTGTACGTTCATGAATGAACCTTAAAACTTGTTCACGATCCATAGTTCAATAAATAATGAACCACCAAGATATACAATAACACAAATATCAATCCAATTAAAAATAGAATAATATTCTCTTTGAGACCTCCATAGTGATGCCTCCAATGTTTCATCATTGTTACATTGTATTGATTTGAAAATTGTTTCTCAAATAATTGATGATTACTATTTTGAGGAGTTTTCATTGATGATGGAGTAGAGATTAATAATTCACAATTTTCTAACTTTGGAGGACTCATTCTTTCGAAATGATCATTCATAGATGAACTATTCGATGACTTTTCATTTGATATTCTCTTTTCACTATTCATGATTAATTCTTTTAAATAGAGTGTTTTTTCAATCGTTTCTTGTGGAGATTCTTCACAATATTTTTGTAATTTGTTTAATTCTTCAATGGTTGTAGAATATCCTTCCACTTGATATTCTTGATGTGTTAAATATGGTCCATATTTAAATTTTGATGTTGTTTGCATGGATAAAGATGGATCATAAAAATCTTGACCTGCATTCAAAGTACGAGATGAAATCCATGTGTGATGATTTGAATAACAATTGTTATTGACATTATTGGATGAATGAAGAGTAGGAGAAGGGGTGGTATTATTTTTCAATGCACCACAACCACAACCACCTCCACCACGAGACATTGGACTTTTCAAGGAAGCAGTAGTACTAGTAGTAGTAGTAGTATATTGATCATCATCATGATTGGAAGTAGTAGTATTGAAAAGAGTACAACAAGAGGTACAACCTTGATTCCTTGTTGGTGTTCTTGTGAAGAGTGGTGAATGATGATGATTCGGAGAGGAATGACGAGGACATCTCGATGAGGCAGAGTCATCAACCTGTGATTGCGCCACCAACGACGAGAACATTTTTTGAGGCGGAATCAATCGGTATTTATTGAATATCATAATCATGACGAAACAAATTCATCAATGAAAAAAATGCAATTCATGGTGTTCTTTGGTGTACACTGGTACTACTACTACTCGTCGCATTATCGCCATGCTCGAATATTCTAGCCATGACGGTCATGATAGCCAAACCTTTGAATCATATGGTCAATGATCGAAAAAATCAAGGTCATTCTCATTTCACAATGAATTCCATGAACACTCAACGATCATCACCACCTCCACACTCATCACCCATTTCAATGATAGATCCAATGTTATTACAATTTCCAATTTATCCATTCACTCGTCCTCTCACTCTCTCTGATAAGGGTAAAGATGTATTTCTATTACAATTACTTTTATTGAGACATTCTTATTGTCATGCCCGATATGGTGGTAATCAACAGAATTTATGAGTGGAATATTCACAGATCAAACATTGGATTGTTTAATTCAATTTATGGCCTCTCAACACCTAGTTCCATTGAAACATGAATTGACACCACAAACTGCTTTTCATTTACTTTTACTCTATTCTTATGATCAATACAAAGATGAATATGTGAAATTTAATTCAAAATTGAATGAAAGTGGACATGGTGGAGAATGGATGAATTCAACTCTTCAATTACCACAACCTTACAAGTATTATGTTCATGTTCCAGTATATTCCAATCGTAGTATTGAAACAACATGTTCACTTTTTGATAAATTTGGTAATAAGAGACATTTCTTTACATGTAGAACACATGGACAACAAAACTTTAATGAATTTACAAGTGATGGTAACACCCCTACTGGATTATACACCTTTGATTTAAATACACCTGAGGATGATCCAAAAGAATATGGTCCCTATGATGTCAATAGAGCGGTCTATGGTCTTAAAGGCAATGCTTTCTATATTTATCCAAAGATTCGAAGTGGAATTTTATTACACACTGGTGAATGGTCAAGCTATCATCCAATGCCTAACAGTCATGGTTGTATTCATGCTCAACCTCAAGATATTGAGAGAATTGCTCAAATTTTGAAAAATGATTTGGGAGTGGTAGCTCATGAAAATTTATTTGGAAAGGTAAGTGAGAATACATATTGGTGTGCGTGTGTGGTGTGTGTTAAAATTAGTTCTTATATGTTCTTATATTTTCTTATATTTTCTTAAATTTTTTTGGTTGTTGTTCTTCCATCTTTCATTTTTGAATGTTCCGTGAAGTACCCTTATCCATTCCAACAACAAGGTTTATTAAGTGTTGTACAATATAGTCATGATGATGAATTGTAAACTTTAATAAAGAACATGACTGTAACTGTGGATTGACCTTACAATTATTGAACAGCATTCATTTACTTGTTAAAAATTTCTAACAATAATTGAACAATGAAATGATACGGAGTCTCTGATAGATAAAAACTAGTTTTGATCATGAAAAAGATCATGGCAGCCCAAAAAGTGAAAAAGAATCCCCAAATAAAGAATGTTCTTTTGATAATTTGCCAATAATAGTTGGTAGTAGTATTTGATTCCATGTTGGATTTTTCAGATTCTTCATCGACTGGTTCTGTGGTTTCAACAAGACCTGTGTTGGAGCTGGTACTACTACTAGCAGTGACTGGAGTATTCTTTTTTTTATCATTTCGCTTATTCCGAGAGAGTGTACCATCCTTTGTAGAAGAACTCGTTCGAGTAGTAGTAGTCGCTGTTGTTGTTGTTGTTGCTGTAGTAGCAATAGAAGTAGTAGCAATAGAAGACTCACCACCCTGTTTTGCATTCTTCATTCTTAATTCTTGACCACTATAAGGAATGGCAATAAAATAAAAAGCTGACACTACCATGACAATCATTGCAAAATATCCTTCCAATGCAAAAGACATTCTCATGGATGGATAGAAAAATGTAATGGATTTTTCATAGGGATTAAATTGATAAGGTGGAGGATTTTGAATTGCATTAAATACAGTTCCAGCCATACAAACAATATAAATAAATATACATAACATGAATAGAGCATATTTTCCAAATGGTAATAAACCTTGTAATGTTGAAACACCAATAATAAATCCAGCAATAACAAAACCAATTAAAAATATTTTGGAAAATGAAGAGAGCATGGAAAAGAGAGATGCAGTACTACTACTACTAGTAGAAGTACCACCACTACCACCACTACCACCATTACCACCAGAATCACCCACTTCCAATTCAGATTGATATTTGGTATACAATTCCTTCACATATTCAAGATCAATAAAATCTTTCAATTCCGAACTCAATTCTTCATCATCTTTGAGTGCCATTTTAACACAATCCCACATTTGTGTTTCTCTCAAATTGCAATCCAAAGGTTTTAAATCATTAAATTTAGATTGAATATTAATACTTGGTAAATGAGTCAATTGTAATGTTTCAATTAAAAATTGTTGAGATTGAGGTGTAAATTCAACAAGTATTCCTTTGATATCTTTTGGAAATGATTCAACATATTTCACAAGTAAATCTCGATAGAGTTTACAATGAAGACATTTATGAGATGTTTCTTGTTCTTTGGTAAATGTTGCAAGAGTAATGATGTGATGAGTGGAACGATATTCTTTGAGAAGAGATTGATATTCTTGTTTGGTTGTAATTTGATGAATGAGTGTGGATGATGAGGAGGTGGTGGTGGCATGGAAGGATGATGTCGTGAACAAGATTAGAATGATGATGATGATGGAAATGAATTGGATCGTCATGATCATTGGGTTTACTTTAATGCTAGGAGGTGAAGGATGAATGATGGGACGACCTACGGATGGATGGGTGTGTTTGTTTTGATAAATAAAGAATTATTCTTTCTCTCTAGAGAATTTGGTGGAAAAGGCTCAGTCTGGCACAACACGTGTCTCTATGGCTGCTAGAGAGAGAATGGAATTTTTTTGTTGTTGTTTGAAAGATGTTTTCAAAAAAAATTAAAAGGATCACAAAAGATAGAATGACACAAAAAATTGTTTCAAACGAAGATTGTTTCATTCAAGCTGTCAATATTTCCGATCATTTAGATTTAATTTATTCCTATGAAAAAGAATCCTATCCTGAAGATGAAGCTGCCACCTATGAAAAATTAAAATATCGATTATTACATGCCAATGATGTTTTTCGTGGCTATTTTCGAATGGACACTCTCGATCGTCCTCATGTTGGTTCACAGGACACAACGCAACAAACCACCAACATGACGGATTTAAATCCCTCCAAACCAGTACAATTGATTGGATTTGTATGTGGAACGAAAACAAGTCATTCCACTCTCACTCATGACAGCATGTCTGTGAATGATCCAAATGGAAGGACACTCTGTATTCATTCAGTGGTGATTAAAAAAGAATTTAGAAATTGTGGATTAGGTCTTCACATGTTACAATTATATTTAAATTATTTGAGAGAGAATCATATTTGTGATCAAGTATTACTCATTACAAAGAAACATTTAATTCATTTCTATGAAAAGGCAGGATTTAAATTGAATGGTGAATCCAATGTGGTTCATGGTCAAGAAAAGTGGTATGAATGTGAATTGTTATTGATCTGAATATTTGAAACTTTAAAGAAGAATACATGATGTACTTCAAAGAATGTTGTTGTTGTTGAATTGTTGTTGAATTGGAGAGAGTATATAGTAAATATTCAAAACTCAATCGATCGTTATATATTCTCTCGTGTTACTCTCTCAATGGATGTAAACCTTCCATTGACACTTATATTCTCATCACATTGTGATGATACTCACTCAAAATATGGAAATATTGGAATACTATTGTAGGATTCATTCTAACATTTCCTTTCAATTCTGAAATGAGGGAACCAGACGAAGAGCTAAAATGGAAACTCGCAATTTCGTCCTCACCTTCTTCCATTCGATTATTTTGTGCATTAGAATTCACTATGAAATCTCCATTTTGTTCACCGTGTGAAAAATCCATGTGATCCAAATGATGAGATTTTGTTGCTTGTGAAAATACTGATGATAGAGATGTCAACTGAGAGGTTTCATGATTCATGAACTGAATAGATTTTAAATGGCTGGTAGTACCAGAAAATCTTTCTTGACTCGAATGGTTATTTTCAATCAGCAATGGTTTCGTATCAGCATGATCACTAGTGTCCAATGGAGATGTCATATTGCTCTGAGTGGTCACCACTCTGTATTTAGTCTTTGTGTAATTACTACTCGATGGTTTGGAATTAAAAAGGGAGTGCGGCGAGTGGTCAGAATTATTTTGATTTCTACAAGTAGTGAGGTTGTGAGTTTTTGAATGTTTAGAATTCAAACTTGTCTCTTCATGAGGCATTGATACCTTCCTCGAGGATTGTGAGTTGGATGATTGTACATTGGATGGTTGAAAGTTGGATGATTGTATAATAGATGGTTGAGAGTTGGATGATTGTACATGGGATGGTTGTGAGTTGGATGATGGTAAGATCTCACTCCTTAAATGCGTTTCAATATCTGGCCGTATGGAGTGTGATGGTGTTACTAATTCTTTCATGGTCTCAACTCTGAGTCTATTAAGATTTTCATTCGTGTCGTGATGAATCGTCTGATTTGGTGATAACTCTATACAACAAGATCTAATGACTTGTCCAATCTCTTTCAAGTCTACTACATGTTGAGCATGTTGAATGATTACAGAAAGATTCAACAAGATGGTTTGAGTATTCAAATTTTTCATGATAAAGTAATCAATGCTTTTGGCAAGTATGTACAGTCCATACAATACATGTTTCTCGCATGCAGTTATTTCTCTACCATCGAAAGTAGTAGCTGTGGTCATGCTATTCATGCAAAAAGATGGTTCTTGGTTGCAACAAGGTGTGGTGGAATTACTCTGTACATGACTCAACGTTGAGTGGTTATCCCAACTTGCAACAACAGGATGAGATGGTCTGAAGAACTTGCATGACCATGAAACAATGGAACGACATGCATGTACAAGTTCTTCGTTGGAATACAATTTTCTTTGAAATATCTTGTAGAATACATTCACCATACTCAATAGATCCATAGATTCATCATGTTCGATTTGAGTTTTCAAACATGAATAAATAATATCACTTTGGAGTGCAGCATTCTGTTGAGAGAGAGTACAAAACAATTCATACACTTGCATCACACAATGAAGAGACATGGAAGATTCCGAACACATGAAAATATCATACAAGGTACAATAATCATTGTTGATGATGGATTGAAACTCATTGAAATGACATGTATACATGTAAATGTTGGCTATTGTCTTGAAATCACGTTCTGAAATACTCTCGAGTGATTGGATGGACTGATAACGAGGAGAATTCACAAAAATGGGAGATGATGTCAAATGATACTGGTCAATTAAAAAGTTCTTCACCAGAGTCAAGATATCCTTGTGCGTCGTCGTAATCGTAGATATTTGCTCACTCCAATGCTTGAAAGATATATCGGTAAATTGGTTGAAACTTGTTGTAATGATGCAATGATTCATGCTTGTCATGAACGCTGATGAAAAATTCTCACTAAATAACGTTCTTCCTGGTTCGAATAGGTACATCTTTCTCTTTTTCTTTAACGAGTCCTGACAAGTAGTAGTAGTAGTATCGAGTCGTACGAGAGAGAGTCTATGATCCTCTTCTTCACACATTTGTTTTCTTTTCAATGTTGAATGATTTTCTAAAACTTGAAGGGTCTGTGGATGTTGATGTCCCACGGTAGCTCTAATGTTGTCATGGTCTGATTTATCAATGTGGTTGTGCTCAAGAGAGGAATCCAAGCAGTGTTCTTGAGTGGTCGCCGCACTCCTGACGACGACTCTTGTTGCTTCAAAGACTTCTTGGTCATGACATGCTTCATGAGAAGGCACTTGTCTCAATTGTTCCAACACTGCTTTCACCTTCCTATTCTGAAGTCCAAATAATTGTGAAACATTTACAACTGTTTTCTTTCTTCTATTGTTGGTCGAATGTGGAAGATGTTGTTCAATTTTCTTGGACAATTCACTTTGTGTGAATGCTTCCACGTCAATGGGTGGATCATCACACCGTGCCTTAAATACATAGACAGCATCACCTTCTTGTTGGTATGATGGATTAGATTCAATTTCACAATAAAATTGATAAGACTCGTGCAACCATGATGTACATTTGTAATGAACAGGATATCTAGTGTCGAAATTTAAAAAGTATCCATAATTGGTAATGGTCAGTTTGTCATTGATGACATGGGGTAGAGAGAAAGAAACCTTTCTCTCAGTTGCAACTATGGTTGTTGCTTTGGAATCTTCTGTTGCATTTTGTATTTCATGGTTGGTTTTGGAATCTTCTGTATGACGATTATTGGAAGCTCTTTTGGCGAGTCTCCTTGATCGAACTTCATCTTTGTAAATTAATTTAACTTTCTTTTCTTCTTCTCTAGATATTGATGAATAACACTTGACACAATTGTTAGGAATGTTTCTACTTTCAAGACATCGATAGACGCATGTGAGATGAAATACGTGATCACATTTCTCTAACTTGTAAACTGGAGTGTCATCATAGAGAGGCAATAAACAAATTCCACAATCAGAATTAATATCAACGAAAATGTGATCCTTGATCGTTGCAGAAAAATTGAATTGAACATCGGAAAGTGCTTGTTCTTGTTGAATGGTTTTGGATCCAATATTTTGGTGATTACAAAGCATTGACATGGAATGAACCAAATCATTGGCCATCGTTGTATCATCACGAGTCAATGCATGATCCATTGCTGCGGGCTAGAATGAATCATGAGCAAGTCATGGAAAAAACATTGTGCAGAAGAGGGAAGGAAAGGGTTGAATTCATTTTTTAGAGTGATTCAGAAAGGGGTTGGTGGTTTGGCAGCTGCTGTATCAAGGTATCGTTATGACAACAAATTTTTGATAACGGCCCTGTTGGGGGGATGATCTGAAGAAGATTCGCTTTAAAGCTTTCAAGCAAATTAATATAGTTGAGTAATGAGGAATGCCCCGAAAACTCTTCTTGGGAAGGAGTAATTTCTTCAAATAATTTGAGGGGTCCTTGAAGATCTATTTACGACCACATTAGATTGAATTCGGGCATTGATGATGTACTTACCAAGGTCCTCTGCAAATAGATCGCAAGAATGACTCAAAGTTGGTTCAATTGCTTTCAAGCCTTGATGCAGTTGACCAAACTTCATTGTGGTAGGAGAGCCTCGGTGGATTTGAGACATTTTTTTTGAGCTTTGTCAAAGCCTTTTCTCCCTTAAGGAATTGTTTGTTAGAACCAAATGATTGTACACCTGATAACATTAATGAATTAAATGGATGGTCGTCATTACTACCAATATTTATAAATCAAAGTTTTTTGATATACTTTCGAAATGGTGATGGAATAATATCTTCATATAATTCTTCGTGAGGTTTCTCATCAGCAGTAGTGGAAGAACTAAGTGATGGATCTATATCACAATGAGTATCACCATGAGCATCATCTTGCATGATTCCTTCTTCTCTCTCAAATAAGGATATTGGTGTACGGAGTAGGAATGATTTTTTAAACTCCTCATGCATTTTTTCCTCCAAAGTTTCCACTGACTTCTCCTGTAAATGATAGTGTTGAATTTGTCTTAATAGCATTCCATGAGAATCGGTGAAAGGTGAAGAGTTCTCCTTTCCTGTATCCATGTTAGTATCCATGTGGGGTGTGCTCTCCAATGGGATGGATCGATGGTTCTCAACGAAATCTCTTTCTCTTATCAGCAAGTTGCGTAACTTGTTCTGCAGTTCCTTTTCCTTCTTTTCAAAATATTCGAACCTTTTGTGTATTTCTTGTTGTTTCTCTTTCAATAAATGTATTTCTTGTTTTTTCTCATCCAGCGTGTGATTGACATCCTGTACGATCTTTGAATACATGGTTTCAAATTGCTCACGATGGTATTGATCACAATGGTGTTGGCATTGCCTTAATACATTGTTCACAATCTTTTCATACAATTGGTGTTCATCAATGTGATTCGATGAGAGGAGCGAAATTTTCTCGTTCATATCTTTCTTAAATAATTCCATTAAATTCATCACGTCGCTCATAAAGTTGCTAAACATTGTTAAATCGCTCATTCGTGAGTGATCAGGAATGGTACATGATTCACAATTGTTTGAGAGAGAGGTTGAATCATCTTCATGTGGAGGATTTGAATTCTCATGCTCTTTAACAACTTGCAAGTTGCTCATTCGTTGTAACAAACTGTCTTCCAAATCCCCTACTAACTTCATCACTTGTTGAGAAGATTCAATGTTTCTAATTTCAATGCTTGTCATTCTATTAGTCAACTCTTCATATTTGTGCTGCAATTGCTCACTGAATCTGTGTTCACAATCAGATTTGAGACTTTCAAAGGTGCTCATTGTGGCCATCTGTTGGAACTGTTGCTCCATACTTGTTAATCTGTTTTGAATTTCACAAAACTGTTGTAATGCCGAGTCAGTAGGTTCTTGACTGACTTGATTGGATGTATCGTTGAGTTCAGTTTTCATTTGTGGTTCAATCTCAATAGATATCTCCTCATGGATTGGTATGATACTGTGTACAGAATGATTCTTGTGTGTGTTTGAATCATCAACCATGTTCATGCTGCCATGAGAATGTTCCTTTGTCATTTCTTTTTCATTCATACGAATCGTCATGAAGGATGTGTCATTTCGTTGATGGAATGTGTCTAATAATTGTTTGAATTGCTCCTCTAATGATGATAGTTTACATTGAACATGTTCAAACATTGTCAATCTCGCTTCTTGTTCTTGATGAACGAACTGTTTGATATTGGCCATATTTTCAAAGGAATAACTCTCAAGTGTGTTCATTCGATCAACAAGTTCTCTATGCATTGGATTGGATGTAATCTGTTCAATAATATTGAGAATGTTTTCGTATCGCAGAGTGGTGCTATTAAAAGAGGTTGTATTCGATATGGTATGATTATTCGTTACGATATCGATGATGGTTGGGAGTTTCATCTCATCATGTACCTCCATGCCATCTTTGGGTTGCTGTTGTTGGTTGGAGTTTTCTTCGCGTCCCTCCTGAATGGTCATTTCTGTTTGCTCAGCATGAAAAGATGCTTCACAAGCCAGACTCTCAGGGTGTTCCTTAATGATCGACTCACTTTCAATATGATCTTTTGAATTGAATTTCGTAGATTCATGACAACTAATTTCATGTACCTCTTCGCAGGTTGTTGCCAATGGCAAAGGTTGGAAAATATTTTGAATTGCCGAGTCATGATGCAAGGTCCATAACTCTTTCATCTCCTTCTCCATACGATCCAGTCTCTCAACGAGTGACTGAGAGAAATGTTGCTGTTCTTGAATGGTACTATTCATTTGAATCATTAAATCGTTAAGTCTATTCGTTTGAACAAGATCCATCGATTGTAACTGTTCTTCCAAACGCTTCCAAGTATCTTGTTGTGGTGGAATGCTAGATACTCGATAATTGAATTGTGTTGGAATGATGTTTGGTGCTTTTCTTGTGAATGACAGAACCTGTTGAATGACTGTTGCAGAACGACTCGTCTCTCGTGTTGAATTCACCTCTACTTGAGGAGAACATGTATATTCACTTGTGGAATTCTCATCGATGGATTGTTCGGATCGATTCCACTCAAAATTGTTCTCTTCAAAGAATGTTTTCATGGCAGGATAATCATGGAAATACGTCACACAGCATCGCATACCCCGCTTCTTATTACAGGGTCTTTCATAGGTATTGAATAGACAATAACTTTCATGACCATCATAGAATATGATTATGAATTCAAATATGGATGGAGAGGAGCAAGTGTACGTATCATGATCGTTATTAAGATCTTGAGTTTTGTATGCCTTAACCAACCAACATGTTGGGGTTGATGAATCTTTTCGATCAAAGAGAGCTGATAGATCTGAGAATGAATCATTCAACTTAATCTCATGATCCATTTGTAAGTGAGCTGAATATCGATCACATCTATTCAATATACTACAAATTTGCATAACAAAGGAGTCTTCATCATTTCTGTAATCTTTTAAATGAAACAATTTTCTTGACATTTCAAATATTCCCTCAATACTCGTTTGAGAAATAATTGGTATTCTTTGATATAATAAATTGATTGAAACTTCACAACATAGTACTTGTATCAGTTGTTCCTTCTCTCCATGTGATCGTATGTAATTTGAATCTATATCAGCAACAATGGCACGAACATCTGAACGGTAGTTATTATCTTTGAGAGTGTTTTCAATAGGTTCACTCTCGACCGTTGGTGTTTCATTCGTTTCATTTGATATGTTAGATGAGAGAGGTGTTTTAAGATTCAATTCTTTTTCACCTTTGCTACCACTGCTTGTATTCAACTTGAATGGAGTCTTGTTTTCTTCATGAACAAGATCATACTCCTCATATAGAGAGTAATCGAAATGTGAGTGTTGTTGATGTGGAGGTGTACGTTGAGTAGGAGATCTTCCATAAACGTGAATGCACTTATCTGTTCGTTCTACTCTTCGAATCAATGACGGTGAATTTGTTTTTGAGGATTTCTTGGGTGTTGTTTCAGTAGTAACAATAGTTGTATCTTGTAGTGTCGTTTTGCAAGTTGTTTGGCTTTTACCATGTACTTCAGCATGTTCTAGAATGGATTCATTAATTACTTGTTGTGATTTCTCGTGATTGTCATCTGTTTTGATATCACTCGTTGATGGAACAATAGGTCTGTACTTGATATTGTCTGAGATGAGAATTGGGATGTGATTCTTCTCGTTTGAATCATGCAATGTCATGTCGTTGTCATTCAATAATAGGCGATTGTTGGTATCGTCATTAGAAATGGCTCCGAGAGAGACCACGAGTGATTCAGGAATAGAATTGAGCTTGACATTTTGTTGGGTCACATTTAGAAAGCCATTTAGTAAATCTGGTAGGTGATTCAGTTCGTTTTCAATCATTTGCTGGATCTGAGAAAATATGACCGTCATGGATTGAACATGATTCAAAGTCACAGATTGAACTACTTGTTCCAACATTTCAGGTGATAATTCAATAGAACCCTCAATAAAGTATTGATTCAATATTTCATGTGCTGTTTTCAACTGCGAGCATTTGGATTTCAGGCTCATCGGAGATGTTTCATTATTAAAAGAATGTAGGAATCGATCTAAATCCATCCATAAATCTACTAATTCTTCGCACGAATAGGATGATTGCTTGCAATATTCTCGGAATTGAGAATGATTAAGAATGTCCTTAATGTTCATCCTACTAGATAGTAACACTGAAGTGGTGGTCGAAAAATCATGTCCTTGTTGTGGGGCATGAGAGTGTTGATGATAAGAGTTCTGAGCCGTTGATCATTTAAAAGAGAATAAGGCTACTACTACTCACTTGCTGCCAATACTTACGTGATGTTCCTTCATGGTTTAACTGGTGTACAAATTATGAAAATTTGGGAGGTGTTGTTGATGATCGTCGTTGTGCGTAGTTGAGGAGTGGTGGGTGAGGACAGATCAAACAGCCTTGAGACTCTCTCTCGAACAAAATCCTGAAACTCCAAAGTCTTTGAACAACAACAAACGTTTGAATGGAACACTTTTTTTTTTAAAAATCATTCTCGAGTGAGTGTATACACTTTGAGGGTATATCATAAGAGACGGACGAATTGTATTAAAATCCCAATACCTTCTTGACCTGTGCAAGTAATTGCAATTCTTCAGAACTTTGTAACTGTTTCACACCAGGTGCAGTCGAGAATAGTGTAGAAGGATCTGTAATGAGAGCACGTGCAATTTCTTTCTTTTCCTCATTATTATTGGAATCTTTCATAATTCTATAAATGGTTAATAACATGCGGAATGCAACATCCTTACTCTTCTCATTGGGAAGAAATTCTAACATGGATGACAATAATTGAATCTCTTCATCTGAATTTCGTTGTGGTAAATACAATGATAAATTACATGAGAGTGATGTTGCAGTTAAACGTAAACCTTCCAATTCTGAAGTGAGTGATGTTGAAATCATATCGACCAATCGTGTTAATCGTTGTTGTTGTTGTTGTTGATGTTGTTCAGATCCTCCATTTTCTTCAATAATAAATCGCACAGTGTCTGGAATGCTTGTATTCGATTGATAGTATCGATCAAATAAATTACAATACAATCTCATAACCATTAATTGTGTAGGCATTGAGCAAGTTGAAAATTGTGAGACAAATCTCTCTTCAATGATTTGCATCACATTCTTGTGTGATCCAATGGTAATTTCTTTTGCATATTTTGATGTCAATACAAGTAATCTTAATAAATCTAAAATTGGAAATGCATCACTTTCTTTGGTATGTTTCAATAACTTCTCTAATACAATAAATGTTTGATCTGAAATGAGAGTGGACTTGTCTTGTTGATGTGGTAATTGTAAATATTGTTCTAATTGATTTAATATTCTAGTATCACCATTCATATCATCAACCAATTGAGCATTGGTTGATTTCAATTTGGTCATGACTTGAGGAACATTGGATTTGTTATATCGATAAATTTCAAGTCCATCTTTAAAGAGAGTATTCGTATAACCAGTATTACCACAGTATTACCACCAGTATTACCACCAGTATTACCACCACTCGTTGTTGTAGAAGTAAAAGTAGTAGGAGAAGTGACATTGTTAAACGGACCAAAAGCATTACCCATATTACCCATTTGATTCATCATTTGATTCATCATTTGTGAGACGAGTGGATTATTCATCATTTGAGCCAAATTATTCATAGCACCAGTGCCCAATGGTGAAGGTGGTGGTGGTTGCATCATCATTTCTGCTGGTGGATGTGCACTTCCACCCATCATTTGATCAATCATTGGTTTTACCATTTGACCCAATGGTGTTTGAAAGAATTCACGTGGTAATCCCAATATATCATCAGGAATGGAAGATCCTAATAAAAAGTTAGCACATTCATTCGTAAAGTTATTACAATTATTCTCAAAGAGATTGTATTGATCCATTCGGAATCGAGTTTGTCCAATATTGTGAACATAATCTTCAAAGAGTGATTGATCGATTTGAGTATCACCCAAATGAATGATACGAACTGGTTGTCCATACGGAGTGGTGAGTGGAGTCATTCGTTGAACACCTCCACCAAAAAAGTATTCTTGTTGATAAACGACAATACTTGTGTGCCAAATGCCAGGAAAATGTTTACCAGTAAATTGTTGAGAGAAGGCGGATGCAAGACCCATGGAAAGGTCATAGACATAGAGTTCTACTTTGTGAGTCCTTGACATGATGATGAGAGAAATGGAAATGAATCAGCGTAGATGATGAGAATTGGAAGAGGAGTGGTGGTGGTGGTGGTGGTGTTTAAGAATTCTGATATTAATATTAAAAAGCACAACAATAATGAATCTTTTTTTTTTGATCTTCTTCCGAGTAAAGCCTGAGAGCGTGAAGATTGAGTGTGATGATGGAAGGAATTAAACCTTATTTTTGAGTTGTTGCGCAGTTGAAGCAATTCTTGCGCACATCATCATCATGGTTGTCGACAAATTGAACAAACAGATTGAATATGACCATGATCATTGGTCATCCTCATGGAATTGTGTGTCAATAACCATTCCAATAAGAGATTATAATCGGTCTGGACTCACCCATCGATCCTCACAAGAAAAATGTCGAAACGTTCGTCCAAAGGTGTGAAGAGATTTTCAAAGACAACAACACCTCTCTCGATACCACTCTTGGATTATCCAAGTCATGATGATGACACGACTTTTGATCATAATAACCATCTCAACAACAAGAATTTCCAATCATCATCCTCACCCTCCTCCTATTCTCATCAACACCACCACCACTCCTCTTCCAATTCTCATCATCATCATCATGAACAACAACAACAACAAATAACACAGCAACAACAACAACAATACACCTCTTCCCCATACTCTCACACACTCTCTCATCAAATCATAAAAAGCACATCCATCACCATGTATGAATCTAGTTCGATTCAACACTTTCTTTACATTCTATTGAATATATTGACACTCGGAATGATTCATATCATGTTCAATGAGAGAGTGAAATGTACTTTGAGATTTAAAAAAACCAATCATGTCAAGAATGCTCAATGTGTCTTGATCTTTCATAACAATGAATATACGATATGTCCATTGAAAAAGATTATACTACCAAAGAAGGTGATGCATCACTTTGAATCTTGTCAAGATGGTTCTCCTAATACTAGTACTGGTATGACTGGTACTGGTATGACTGGTACTATACCTAATAATAATAATAATAATAATAATACTAATAATAATATTAACAATACTATGAAAGTATCAACAACACCACAATCACACCCACAACCACACCCACATCAACAACAATTCATTCACTTTCAATATCAATATCAAAGATACATGTATTTACATGAATCTCAACAATTTGCACTCATTGATTCCATTCCACTTTTATATTTATTACATGAATACAAGTCAAAAACAATGCATACAGGTTTAGATTCACATACTCATCTTCAACGATTGTTTTTATTTGGAAATAATTTTATTCACATCACAAGTACTAAATTTATGAAAGTATTTCTGAATGAATTATCGAATATCTTTTATCCTTTCCAATTTATTACTCTATTGTTTTTAATATTTATTCGAGGATATTATTTTTTTAGTGCCATTCATGGCTTGTGTTTATTATTTTCATTCGTGTGTGCAATTAAAGTACATCCACATCGAAGTATTACTAAAAAAGTAAAAAAAGAATTATCTTTATCCTATGAATATACAAGTGAAATTAGAGTATTGAGAGATTCACAAATATACATGGTTGGAACATCAAATCTAGTACCAGGTGATATTATTATATTGAATAATGTTACAACAGTACCATGTGATTGTATTTTATTATCAGCACCGAAACGAATGTTATTATGTGATGAATCAACATTGACAGGAGATACTGAACTCTCACACAAGATACCACTCGATGTTGTTGATATTGTTGCAGAAAGAAATCTTTCAAAGAACCATCTCCATTCAACAAGAAATTCCATGAATCATCATCTCCATTCAACAAGAAATTCCATGAATCATCATGATTCAACAACAGAAAGAAATGATATGAATCATCATTATTCAACTAGTAGTAGTAATCACTCTATTGATCAATATCATGTATTGATTGGAGGTACACGAATTGTCAGAGAGCAACAACAACAACAAGACACGAATGGAATGGTATCATTCGATGAATCTACACGAACAACATGCTCAATTAAGGCACTTGTCATTCGAACAGGTTTTCATACAGTGAAAGGATCCATCATTAGAAATATTCTACTAGATGCTGAAAATCAGCATAGTCATCAGTTATATGGTGGTAGTGGTAGTGCTGCTGCTTCTGACACTCACAACCATACCTCTACATCATCATCACACTATTATTTCAACAATGCTCAAAATAATCAACAACATTTGAATCCTCTCAATACTCACACTTTGAAATCTAAAAAAAGAATTAATAATTACATGAATGATTTATACTATCTCATCTATACTCTAGTAGCACTTGCTTTTATTTCTCTCATCATTCTATCGTTATATTTTGGTACATTGTCCTATCATAATTATGCAAATATTTTCAATAACATTGATGAAAAGTCATTTAATTTATTTTTAGAAAGTAGTGAAGATTCATCATTTATTGGTTACATTTCCATTGTATTTATTTTTATTAATAGTGTTCCACCTTATTTAATATTTATTGTAGTGACATTACCAATGATATTAACCAATCGATTGTTATTTAAAAAACATATCAAATCTATTCAAAGTATTGATAGTAGTTTATTTAAATTTGGTTTAATTGATTTGATATGTTATGATAAGACTGGTACTTTATGTGAATCGAACATGTCCTTATTTGGAATAGTGACATGTCATGATTTATTACATCCAACCACTGATCTTGTAAATTTGAGTGAAGATGTTACCAATTTATTAGCTTCATGTCATAATTTATATTCGAAATATGATAAGGATACGAATAGTCAAGTCTTGATTGGTGATACCATTGATCAAGCCTTATTAGAATTTACAAGTTATGAATTGAAAACATGTTCATCCTTGAGTCAAGTCATGATGACTCAAGGGTTCAATCTCATTCCACCTGCTCAATTCCGTGAAAGAGGTTCCATTCATATTTCTAAAAATTATCCCTTTTCTTCAACACTTAAAAGACAATCTGTACTCATGACCTTTCCTAAAATGGTAGTCTATTCGAAGGGTAGTCCATCGAGTATCAAATCCATATGTTCTCATCATACTCTACCTCCTAATTATGATCAAATTGTACAATATTATGGATTACAAGGATTTAAAATATTGGCAATGGCCATGAAGAATATTTCCAATCCTTATATGGAATCATCATCTCTGAGACGTTTCTCTTCACCACCATTACAACAAGAACCATTACAACAGCAACCACCATTACAACAGCAACTACAGCAACAACAACCACCACCACAACAACAAGAACCATTACAACAACAACAACAACCATCATCATCACTGAATACTTTAAACTCTTCCACGAGTCTTGATCAAAGAGAAGATGTTGAAAATCAAATGACATTTCTTGGATTTATTTTATTACAAAATCGAATGTATCCTCACGTTAAGAATGAAATTAAACATTTAGAGAGTGTGAATCAAGTGAAAACTAAAATGATCACTGGTGATAATATTTACTCGAGTATTTATAGTGCCATGGAATGTGGAATGATTGATAGTGATACAGAACAAGTATATTGTGCATTTTATGAAAATCATACGATTGAATGGAAGAGTGTGAATGTGGTTCAATTATCGAAACGGAATTCTTCAATGAGTTTAATGAATCATACACGAATGAGTGAGCATTCTACTACATTGGATAGTAATACTAGTAATGGTCATAATAATCATGGTTTTGGTAATAATAGTAATACTAATAATAATAGTAATACTAATAATCATCATGGTTTTGGTAATAATAATAATCATGACAATGAGAATGGTAATCATACTCATGAAAACAACAACACTCCCAACACATTCATGAATGACATTTTTACTCATAATGACTCGATGGATCCTTTCATTTCACCTGTTCCTCTTCCTCCTCAGTGTGGAGGTAGTGATCATGATGATGATGATGAATATGATCTCTCATCCAGTCATCATAAGAGATCTTTTAAAAATTTATTACTTAATAGTGTGAGTATGGCTCATTCCAATCCTGAAAAGAAGATTGCACTTGCAATGACTGGTGAAGCATTTCAATATTTGAGAAGTCAATTATTATCTAATTCATATCATTCATTCTCTGAATTATTACCATTCTATTCTCAATTACTGTGTCTATGTCATATTTATACAGAAATGTCACCTAATCAAAAAGGATATCTTGTGAGTGATTTTAAGAATTATTTAGATCATATTGTGTGTATGATTGGAGATGGAAGTAATGATTCAATAGCTATGAATTGCAGTGATGCATCTATATTTATTTCAAAAACTAGTAAGGGTGATGATCATACTAGTAATAATTATTATAATAGTAGTAATAGTAGTAATAATAATAATAATTATTATAGTAATAGTAATAGTCATCATAAGGGTCATGAAGTACCTCAGAAAAAACGACCAAGACAAGGAAATTCCAATGAACATTCCTATGCTGCACAATTTACAGTACCATTAGAAGATATTTTGAAGAGTTCTATGGAATCCACCACTCCAATCAAAACCTCTTCCTCATTACGAAAGAAGAAATTCTCTGAAAAAAACATGACGAAAGAAGTAGACCATCATCAGGAAGATTCCATGGAACACTTCGACAATTCTAGAATGAATCCCATATCTCATTCGAATCACTCCTATGTCCAATTGGATCATCATCACTCGACCACAACGTCAACATCCATCTCGCCTCGACATTTGAATAACATTACCACACATCTCATTGCCATCGCACAATTAATGCTTGACAAGATTCATATCAATAGCAAATTCATTCTCGTATTCATTTATTTACAATTTATTATAACATGTCATGATGTGATTATTTACGGTTATGATATGAGTGAAAGTATGACCATATATACTCATATATTCAAAGGCTTGTTATTACCAATTTTATTATCATTGAATCCAGTAGTCTCTGATTGTGAGAGTAATATCAAATATAGACCATCCAAATCCATCATTAGATTTCAATTACTATTTACAGTATCTTTACAAATACTCTATCAATCTATTGTATTTTTTATAGTCATATTTGTATTACACTCACCTTATATACAAATGCAACAATCATTAATATTTCAATTCTCCAACTTCCAATATATGAGTGTTGCCATGTCCTATCAATTGACTTACTATTTTAGAACAAGTTCATTATTTTCCTCAATTAAGAAATCATTTAGAAATTATACATTTTGGATGATTTGGTGTCTTTTATTCATTTTGGATTTTATTATTTTAACTCCATTCCCTGCATCATTTTCCTTTGAAAATTATATCAAGATGTTATTTAAACTTACGAATTTATTTGTCGATGATGTTGCTAACAATGAAGCCTATGTTCGAACTGGAGGTCGTGATTATGTGTACACAGATCAGAGAGACATTGAAAAATCATATTATATGATTCTCAAACTCGTAATTTTGGGAGTCATGTTCGTGAATATATTTGCCACTGCATTGATTGAATGTTGTACAACATGGGCATACAAATTTTACAAACATTTGACATTCTCAAATCCTTCTCCTAATAGTGGAATGACATGGAAACGATGTGTCGATTTATTTAAGAGTCAAGAATACAGCAATCAACAACATCCATCATCAAGTTCATCCACTATGATCATAATACCATACTTGACAAGGAATTTCAAGGAAGAATAAATATGATCTGAGATTCTTTTAATGAAAATCCAGTGGTTGGTTTTTCTAATATTTTCACACGAGAATTCTCTCATGAATCAACAAGTAATTGATTCTTGTTTGGAACGGGCTGATAAAATTGATGAATATTTAAATGACAGCCCTTTCAGGCAAAGTTACTCCATTCCCTTTTAGTTGGGCCTATCTTGTGCAATATAGGAGTTTTGAGCACCAAGAGCTTTGTTGGAAATCAAGACGTCGCAAAACAAGTATTATTTCATACATTAAGAAGACTTTCTGTTTTATTTTCAGGTACCTTTGCAAAAACCTTTCATTGAGCTAATCAACTTCGGATAACATTACAAGCCCAGCAATGATAAAACAAAAGCCAGTCAAGGGAATATTGTATGATTATTCGTAATTTTTTGATATTTCTAAAAGTAATATTTCCAAAAAACAATAACAGTGTTCTGATGCCATTAATATATGTTATGTGAAGTTTTATCACAATGACTTTCTTCTAAATCGAAAATTGCTGCATAATGTAAGTAATTATACCGTGAAGTTTGGTGTTAGATGTAATGGAGCAAAACTGGGGATATAATATCTACTATTAATAGGTATAACTTAAGATGGTGGTGCTAACTACGCTTGTTTACTAGTTTACAGATATATTACAGCAGCGTTGACTTTATACAACACTTGGAAAGACACCTTGAGCAAAGGTATGCTATTTTCGGAATAACTCAGATTACCAATCGTTAACATCAATTAGTTACTTTTGTCCTTCTTCGGAAATCCCAACTCCTCAAGATGAAAAGTAATACCTGTTTGAATGTTCTGAAAAGAACGGAAGTGTTTTGTAACGAAAACAATAAGGTTGACTAAAAGTATGGCTAAAAAATGTCAACAAATCCACAACCAAAACAGCTCTCTAAAGAGCAAACTAATACCACTACTGCAGCTTCCCAACAGTCTGGCACCACAACAACAACTCAACATAGAGAACCACAAGCAACACACTCAGTACCACCAGATTGGGCACAGATATGGATGGCCCAACAAGAAACAATGATGAATAAACTTTCTGAAATTGTTCATTCATTGACACCTACTGCTGCTTCCTCCAACGTTGGTAGTAGTGCTCAACATGCTGCAGAAGCTCAAGCAAAAACCAATTCAAGAAATGATGACGATGATAACAAAGTCGTCTATCATAAGAAACCAGGTCCTTTTAGAGATTCCTCACAACACTCCTCTCGCGACGAAGACTCTACTACTGATGAAGATGAATTCGTTGAAGAATCTGATCGTGTTACCAGTGGTACTACTCCCAAAGATAACCTTCCAAACTTTCAAGAAATAGATCTTGGTGATATCGAAGATGTGCGAATGTATCTGAAGAAGAAAGGAATTAAGAACCTTCGGTCAAAAGATCCTATTGAAATTGAAGAACTCTTCAGAGCAGAGAGATTGAAGGATTTGGAACACTCCTCCAGTAAAAGCTTTCAAACACGAATGAAAGCACTACTCTCAAAATATAATTATATTTTGAAAGAACAACATATCAGTGAGCTCCTCAACGAGAACGATAAGAGAATTGTATCAAAAAGTTTACCTATTATCATTCAAATCAACAACATCATTTGTAAGCTTTCTCGTCATGTAACCTCCAACATTCACACAGGAGAGAATATCGAAGTGAATGAACTCATTTCAATGCTATCTATTTTTATGAACACTGCGATCACGGGTGGATTAGACACCAACTTTGAAACCATGGAGAATGTTTCACGTCGGATGATCACTCCTTCATCCAACTATGACCTTCTTTCCCCAATAATCAAGAAGGAATCAGAAAGAATTCTCACAAACAAGCTACACAAAGAAGTCTCTAACAAGTCCATCTCCAAGCCTACCAAGATGAGAAACAACAACAACTACTACAAGAGAAACAATCGAAATTTCAGGTACGGCAATAACAACAATGACCATCACGAAGACTTTCAAAAGTCCACCTTCAACAATAACAACAACAACAACAATTACGCCTCCAACTTCAATAACAACAACAAATCCAGTCGAAAATTCTGACTTGAAAGGGG